>NC_051180.1:185764470-185944469 GCF_013339695.2 Rhipicephalus sanguineus | reverse complement strand
CGAGCATCGCAGGCCTCATGATTGGTAAACATGTACTTGCGATGCGAGCAGTCAATACGCAGTGAGCGTACACCTGCAGCGTGTATCATGGTTCGAATATAATTTAGACATAAAAAACCTCAGAGAGAGGGAAAAAGAAAACAATTTTGCTCGATCATTTGGAAACAAGTAAGGCGTTGTTCTTTCGAGCCCAATGTCTTCATTTGAGTACAGGTTCCCTAACGAGAATGGCTTGTCCTGCACCAAAATAAACGTCGAGGAAAGCAAAATTATGTAGCAGCCGGCGCAGGCGACAACTGCACGTGCTGGAGAGACAAACGTATGGTTCAGCGGCTGGAAAACGCTCATTACCGTAAAATTACTGCACATCGTTTAGCCAGCAAGTGTAGATGAGGGACGGTAGCTTCAACAGAAAACGTTGAGAAAAAAACAGGCTATCGGTTTAGCGCTTCCTTCCTCTTCCAGCATGGTTCGTACGCCTACGCCTCGTCGAAAGAATGCGCAAAGACAATTTAACAAATAAAGTACATAAATAATAAATTCCAAAAGGCCAAGAGCAGAGCTCCATTGTGTCGTCATAACTCCGTGACGCTAATTTCATGACACAAGTACAATCGTATCATACTTGTAATTTACAGCCAGAAATGCGGCATTGTACTTAGTCAATCTCATTAGCACGACAGAAAACCTTTACGTGTGTGCTTTGGCAGACGTTTAACATGGAACGCTCACAATAAGCACTTAGCTAAACTGCCAGCGCGAACGGTCAGATGTCTGCACAGACGTGCTGTATCTGCCACCGGCCGAAAACAAAATTCGTGTAGATACCTCTTCTATTCGTGGGAATTGCTATTGGTTAGGCGCATCAACGAATGAAAACAGACAATATTAAAGCAGACTGATTCCGCTTCGAACGAGAACATGGCGTTGTTTTGAGACTGTGGATGAAATTACACCTTACGTGTACATTTACACAGTCGAATTGACTATATCGAACTCGGGCACATCGAATTATCGTTTATATCGAACCATTTTTCAACACGTTACGTCAATGCGTAGGAAAATATACGGCTACATCGAACAAAAATAGCCGGGACAATTGATATATCGAACGTGGGGAAGCGCAAAACGCCCCCAGAGGTTCCCCCAGAAGAAGTTCCCTCGCGAAAGGGGGCTTTCCAGCATCAATTTAGGAGCACAGGTGTGGACGCCGCGCCAAGCGATTCTCTCATCGTCATCGCGCTCGTCGTGCGTGGTCTCCGTTCGCTTCTCCGCGATTCTCCATTCCTTCTGACGACGCGATGGCTGCCGTGAAACGGAAGTACCCGCTGTTCTCCGCTAAGCTGGCCACGATGGTGAACTCCGTCGAACGTGGAGAAAAGGAGTCGCGTGAAAAGGAGTCCCAAAAAGGGTGGTGAATGCGATGTTGAAGAGAAAGGCCGGCACCAAGTCCGAGGCGGACTAGGGGCTTCCGACGCCCGAAGACGTATGAAGATGCCGAGGCCCTGTATAAAACGATACCATACTTTCTCGCGTATAACCTGCTCCTGCATATAATCTGCACCCCTCTCCACAAACCGCGGAAGTTAAAAAATTAAAAAAAAAATCCCCGCGTATTGCCGTAAAGCCATGCACTATCGTGAACCAGTGCTTGAAGCCACCTTGCGCACCGAAAGTCGTACCCAAAATACGATAAACTCTTTAAACGATTTATATCGAACTAATTCCCATTCTTGTTTTTTCCAGCGAGTTCGATATACGCGGGCGTGACTGTATTCCCGCCGAGGTGGCACAATGCTGCTCAGCTGCTGAACCGAAAGACTCGGGCGCCATAGCGGCCGCGTCGGTGGCATTTCGATAAAGGCGAAATGCAAGAGGCCCGCGTACTGTGCAATACGAGTACACCTCCAGTGACCCAAGGTAGGCCATGTTATCCGGAGCGCTCCACTAGGGCGGCTCACGTACTCTCACTCGATTTGGACTGTTAAACCCAACTAACTAACTAACTAACCTACATTTATATGCTTGTTAGCCTCGAATATTGTGAAATCTGTTATTTTGAGGTATACTGAGAGATCCGCATACGAACATAGTGCAGAAAAAAAGCTAAACGCAAGAGTGAACGAAAGAGGGGGAATTTTAACGGTTCGCCTTGTTTTTTTTTTTTTTTTCTTAGACACCACCTTAAGAAGCAACATGCTGTCAAACAGCTAGTTATGCGAAGCAAGTAATCTGATACTATGTACGCATTTAATTAGTGCAATAAACTTGGGATTTTATCATGTCACGCTAAATGTTTTCGTGATTCATTCGTACCCAGAACTTGTGAGAGTCGGAATGACCTTCCCCATGACATCGCTTACGTAACAGATATTAATACGTTCCGTAAAACGATTGCTCTTCTGTGAATATACATACGCTTGTTACTGTTTGTATAATTTTTCCCTTACTGTTAAAATCGTTCTCACGTATTCCCGCTTTTACTTTAGTTACTTTAATTCTTTGTCTTGCTGTGAGTTTTCGCCAGCCACTTTGTACTTTTACCTTTTTTATTCTTTCTTTATGCCTTGCTGTTTGTTGTATTCGTTACCTATCCCCACTCCTCTCTGTAATGCCTTCGGGCCCTGAGGGTACAATAAATAAATAAATAAATAAATAAATAAATAAATAAATAAATAAATAAATAAATAAATAAATAAATAAATTCTCTCCAACGATGTGACACGTGGAATTTCTTGCAAGAAATGATGCGCCTATTTTGCATGCACTCCGCGCACACGCCTTTGCAAGGTGCAAAGCGTATCTCGTTTGTTTCCCTTGGCTCGTGTGCACAAGAGACTAATAAAGGCCCCACTATTAATCCCATACGATCAGCTTTCAGCTGTGCGAATAAAACGCTGATTGAGCATTCCATGTCTATGTGAGCAAAAACAGGCATGACTTGCTGATCTCACCACTCACACAATTAAACTGAGATGACACGTTTCTGATGCGCGCACGTGGTTCTCACAGCGCTAGATACGCCAAGACGCTCTTGTTTGGTCCCTAAGATGTTGGCCACGGACCAACTTCATAGAGCAGGGGTATCGAACACGTGACCTGCGAGGCGCACCTTCGTGTTTCGCATGCAAGCGTTCCGTCCTTCCTCAAGAAAGAAAAAAAAGAGAGAGATATAAAGAAAAGAAAGAAAAATATAAACATCCCTGTACTACTGTGTCAAAACTTCACACGAAAGGTCTGTGTGGATCTGGGAATTCTTAAACCGCGGAACACAAGGGTAACTCGACAAGGCAGGCACAACCTAATCGAGCCAACGGACAATGACGCCAAAGAAGGCGTACGGGTTAACCGTAGTGTATTAATTATGTACTTTCCTATAATACTGCACTTTATGCGCTGTAGCGTAGTAACTGTAGTACACGCCGAAGACGTCTCCCTTGCCTTGATTAGGTTGTGTCTAACAAAGAGATGAGGCCTCCATCCATCCATTCCCCTTCTTTAGTTGGCAATGGCGTTCTTGGCATGTGCACCGAGCTCCGAGATTGCGCTGCGCTTCAATCATCCAATTAATTTATTCGAAGTGACGTGCTACAACATGCTCGAAACTAAAGCTATGCTGTCTCGCATAGTGAAGCACTGACAGCGTTGGTATACCCTTGAATGGAAAAACAAGCGAGTGGTGCACAAGCGTCGTGCTTCGCGCAGTCCTACGGTTGTGTGCTTTACACTGGCTTTGCGATACAAACATAATACGCGTCCCTTCTGCACTGTTGGCCCATAGCCCAGGAAACGCCAAGTATGTGCTCGAGGTGGGGAAGGTGCGCGCTGTCGGAGGGAATCGCGCTATTACGAGGAGGCTGTTGTGCGTGCCGGCGCGACCCCATATGCAAATCTGCGCGGAGCGACGCCACAGGAATAGAAATAACGATGTCGAAAGAACGAGACGGACGCTTGGCTGGATTTGCCGCCGCGAGTGCCGCCCGTCGCTCCCTCGCCTCGCTATTAGAATTTCTTCAAGTTGGTCCGTTCTAACGAATTATTGTCGAATGCGTGAACACGAGAAAGATAGGGCGCATACAAGGAACTGTTTCGTCGAGGCCGCCTCGTGAAACGGGAAAAGTGACCGTTGGCGACAACACGAACGGCACTAATTATCGGATGACCACATACGAGGTGTGACCTCACCAAGACGTCACCATGCCGCATGACGAAGTAATCGCACAACATCGTCGCTTGGTCAAAGGTCAGCCGATCTCAGAGGCAGTGCAACGCCACGTCACTAGGCTTCAGGAGGAAATCCATACACAGTCGACTGAGAAGACCATCTTCTCATTTCAATGCGCCTGCGCATTTGGGCAGCCTGGTAGTGTTATATCTTTTGTATAATGCCCTACGTTCCCATAAACCATTCGGAGTCCGCCTTCGACCTTTCTTCCTGTCTCTTCTCGTCTTGTTGCTCAAATGCGCGCAAATAAAATGCAGCCGTGTCACTATGGAGTTTCCTCTACCAGGACGTCAACAATCGAGCACACCATGATACCTGACTTTGTCAACCTTCAACTGCAATTGCCTAGTCCGCACATTTTTAAGCCTCACATATTTGAACATGGCTTCCTTTCAACAAGTAACCTTCGGTAGTCGCCAAGGTGGTGGCCCAGTGGTTACGCCTCACGGCTGCTGACCCGAACGACGCGGGTTCGACCCGGCCGCAGCGGTTGCATTTCGATTGAGTTGAAATGCTATAGAGGCCCGTGTACGCTGCATGCGATGTCGGTGCACGTTAAAGAACCACAGCTGCTCGAAGTTTCAGGAGCTCTCCCCTATATGCGGCATCTGTCATCGCCATATCGTGGTCTTAGCACGCAGGACCCCAGAAATGAATCAATACATTCAGCGAGGTGAGAAAGCTGGTTAGAAGTGAGTGACTTGTTTTTTTTTTTTCTTTAGCACTACGAACCGACTTTGCCGTGGCACATTATACATTGACATTTTTCGGCTGCCGGCATAACTTCAATTCTAAATTCTTTTTTTTTTCAAAGATCTTTGTGATTAACTGTCGGTGCTGCTTCAGTTCAGTCCCTTGCGTTGCGCCGCATGTACGATTCTGCTTAATATACGTGAAACTTGGACAAATTATTCAGTCTTGAGTCAGCGCGTCGTCTTATGGTTCCACTGTTTCTTATAATTTTCGTTGCGCCAAAACTTCACTCATAATGTACTCTACTCGGAACCTCGTTCCTGTCAAATGACCTATTCGTTCATTCCAGCGACTATAGACGGTGCAAGGGTAGGTCAAAATGGCGGACGAGACGGTGATGAGGCGATCTCGCAAGCGTGCGCGTTTCGAGCAGCAAAGCTCATCAGGCCCTCTAGTTTCGCTGCAGGCGATACTTTCTATCGCTAAAGAAACGCAAAGATGTTTGAATGAAGGCGAAGCGACGTCCAACGCCGGTCACATCACCGTGTACCAGCTTCGGAGGACGGCCGCGTGGCGCCGCCTGCGTCGCTGGAATGACCGAATACATCCTTGTCTCGAGAAACCATGACAATAATGACCGGGTGTTTGCTGTCGCAGCTTTTCCCGCTCCTTGTACGATTCCGTTAGTGCTCCCCACAAAAGATATATCAGACCTTAGGAATATCTTTTTGTCCCAAAGAAGTAATCATGTTATATCCTCTGTCTTTGCTACCTTGAACCTCCAAGATAGCAAGCTTGAACCTATGCGCATTGTTTCCATTGAGATACTTTATATCATTGTTTTTCACGACGTCTAGAATAACTATGTCACCATGTGTTATCTTTCTTTATTATGTTCGAATACGATGCGCGTACTAATATTTTTTCTGTACAAGTGTGCATTCATTACTCGTTTTTCTGTCGTATATTTACCCTGTAATTTGATTAGTTGGCTCGCATTTATTTTTCACCACCCTGCCATTGCAGGCCGGACGGTGTTCAGTCAAGCTGCAGTATGCGCAGCTTTTTCGCCGTCTCCTCGTTTTCACCGCTGTATTTCTTCGACGAAAAATAAACACTGATAAACTGTTCGTTCTTCCTATTTCGACAACCAGCTTCAAAGCATCAGGCCTCATAACCACGTGCTCGTTTATTTACTGATGGAAATTCGATGTGTTTCCACAATGTGAGCAATCGCACCTTTCGAGTTTAACTATGTGTTCTGACAGCTGTGCAAGCACGTGCCCCTAAACGCTGGCATCGACGGGCAATGAGCGCACTTTATTGAGGTTAATAATGTTCACTCTTACGGCTTGAACTCGGCGTGTAATGTCAGTGGCGCGCCCATAACGGGACTCCTACAGTCGGTTCTTTTTGCCTGACATCAGTAGATGCAGCACATGCGCGAACGGCCGTCCGCGCTCCCTCTCAACGCAATAAAAGTCACCACGACGTCCATCTAAAGGCGAAATATTCAAGCGCGATAAATACTGAGCAAACAAAAGGAAGGCGCAGTGCGACACGGCGCTACGTCAAAAGTCACAAGCGCCGCGCGGAAAAGCCGCCTCCTCTCCCCCGGCGGAGGGAGAGGGGCCTCTCTCTCCGCGCGCGCGGTCAATGACACCACGTGACGTCATCAGTATCCGGAAACACACGGCCAAATGCAAATAACGGAAGGGCTTGCCTGCCGAGCTCCTCGGCTGCGCGGCGCTACCAACGCCGCGCCGATCGCCTGTCGCTGTGCGCCCGTTTGCGCCTGCGCAGTTCCCGCGCGCTCCTCGCAGCTTTGCCACCCCCGGGCCAACAGCAGTGCTGCAGCCGGTACCGGATCTCTGAGCGCCCTTTACCGTCCCTCTCGCCCACGCTCCTATTCTTGCTTCTGTATGGATTGCTCGCCGGGCTATATTGGCGCCGCCCGTCGGCCAATCGGTGGCCCTCCCTTGACGCCTTTCTGTGGAGCTGACCGACATCTCTAGGAGAGAATGCTCGCAGCCAACTTCGCGTAATATGCTTGAGCGATGCTGGTAAATTTCTCCTTTCTAGAAAACAAATTTTGTCACTTTTATCATGTAGTCACGCATTTTTTTTTTTTTCAGTTAGCGCCTCAATAAGTCTTCTGCAGGCGGCCATCAGCATATGACGTAACAAACACGAACATGCTGCCGTCCATCAAAGAGAAATTGAAGAAACGGTGCAGCGATTCCATTGAAAATCTCTCTGAATCGGAGCTGAGATATTTATATGACTTACCGACCCGAAAATCACGCGAGCTCTGTGACATGCCAATTGGCGACTTCTGTTTCTTTATAATGCATCCAAAGATCAGGGTTTCCAGGCAACTAGCAACTACAGGCGAAGTAAAAGAAAAGCCTTGGAGGGAATGCAAAGACGCGAAGCCGCTGGCGACGATCAGGTAACATCAGTTCTCTTGAAAGACGGTGCACAGATTGTGTTAGAAAAACTTGCCACCCTGTATACGAAATGTCTCCTAACGGTGAGTGTAGGAGAATCTTGGAAGAATGCTAACATCATCTTAATCCATAAGAAAGGGGATGTCAAGGACTTGAAAAATTACAGGCCAATCAGCTTACTGCCCGTTGTCTACGAGCTATTTACAAACGTAATAGCTAATACAATTAGGGCCACCTTAGAGTTCCATCAACCAAAGGACCAAGTAGGATTTCGTACAGGTAACTCGACAATAGACCATATTCACACACCAGTCAGGTGGTAGAGAAATGCTCCCCATGCAGAGTGTTGTAAATGCTATGACAGTGAGGCCTCTGTCGTCTTCGCAAATGAACTCTACGCCGAGGCGGGAAAGCTTCGCCGCACCTACATTCAAATTAGTAATTTACAATAATTTGTTAATTAACTTTTTAATTATTTGCTTGAGGGCCGTGGTTTATATGGAAGAGTTGTAGGTCGTGAAAATTTATGAAATGTCATTTTTTTAAATCGCATAAACGCAATTAATTTGAGAAAATAATCACCAAAATTCAAGGGCCCGATCAAGGCGATACCGAAAGTATGCGCACCGGGCGCGCAGGAAACCGCCAGCCATGTTACGACAGACCGGAAGCTCACGCGATGACTTAAAAAAAAAAAAAAAGGCGCGTCGCAGCAGAACATGGGGTGCTATGCAGGATGGCCCGAGCTTCTCGGGCACCGAGCTTGCATTACGGCGGTCATGACAGCAAGACAGTGCGGAGCACGCGATAGCAGCGTTGATAAAAATGGCTACAAGAACGAGCATGGCGTCAATGCGCATGTGCGGCATTTGCGGCGGTTTTCAAAGGAACGCCACGTGCGAACGCCTCAGCGCCGCCACTCGGTCAACATTTTGGCAGTGCAGCGACGTCAGCGTGATTGTCGCTCTATCTTTTTGCCAACTGATCATCGCGCCTCCCACGGGCATGTTTGTGGGCGTTTGTCCTCTTTCGGAAAATTCTTTCATTCCACCTGCAGCCTGGAAATTTCCACTCTCGAAGGCAACAAGGGCGCACACTCAGCGCTCTGGTGCAGCTCGTTTCGCTTCTCTGGAATATTACAGATAAATAAATGGACAGGTTACTGCTATACTTACATCACACGTCTGAAGATTTTTCTGTAGTAGCAAATCGGTAGAAACAATGTCTCCACAAACAAGTAAATAGTAACATTTCTCGCCGCAAATCCCACCAGGGGCGCTTGCTTCAAAGCTGTGAGTGGTACGTCGTGAGAGCGGTGAAATTGAATGCGAGACATCGTAGCCACGTGATGATACAACCTTTAGTTCTTCGTGCGTGCGTGCATAGTCTGTGCGATTAAGCTGATAGATGAATCGTGCCGCTCGCTGGCGTTGCGACCTGAGCACTGCTCCTCGGCAGGAGGAAACGCGGTGGGCGGACCCGATCTTCGCCGCGGGCGTCTGTCAATCAAATTGATTGACGCGCGAACTCGGGCACAAACTCGTTGATTCTGAAAAGGCCCCAGTTCAACTCGTGGCTGTCATAGTGCCGGTGTGCCTTTCAAGTGTTTCATGCGGGGGACGCTACTCAGCAGCTTCTTTGCATATACAATAATTTGGTCAGCTTGCACTACTTGTGCAAGGCTGGGGCCATCGGAGGAGCTTGTGACCACCTAGCTTCTTCCAGCTTTTCACGTGGCTCGTCTACTCAGCATGCTTGGTCTGCTTCGGAGTAATGACCGTGTCAGTTCGGTCTCAATATTGGTGCTATTGATCAGGAAGGTCTTAACTAACATGATATTGAATAGCCCTTTCTTAATTATTAATGTTTTAATTACCACGACATTAATTACCCAGGTTTAATGCGCAAGGTCATGAACAGCACAGAGGTAATTAGCACAATACTAATTAGCACGATCATAATTCACACGACCTCGGTTAGTAAGGTCGTGATTATTCGCACGTGCTCTGAGAGCAGACGATGAAGAAGAGAACGACGAGAGCGCGCGCCGGCCGAGCAACGCGCTAGAATGTACTGGCTGACCATAGTGATTATACACGGGGCCTCGGCGATTAGCTCTAGCCGCGGTGTTGTAAGGCGCTCCGTCGGAACTAATCTCAGAGGTAACGGTGTTGATTATTCTAAAGGATACTTAATAATAATAATATCTGGAGTTTAACGTCCAAAAACCACGATATGATTATGAGAGACGCCGTAGTGGAGGGCTCCGGAAATTTCGACCACCTGGGGTTCTTTAACGTGCCCCTAAATCTAAGTACACGGGCCTCAAACATCTCCGCCTCCATCGAAAATGCAGCCGCCGCGGCCGGGATTCGATCCCGCGACCTTCGGGTCAGCAGTCGAGCGCCATAACCACTAGACCACCGTGGCGGGGCGAAAGGAGACTAAGTGCAGACATTAAACGCTTGAAAATGAATTCAAACGGCCCGCGCACACATAAAAGATATAGTTAGTAGAGCTTTCTGCCACTTTTCTGCATGGGTGCACTTCTGCACTCAGTGGAACGACAAACAAATGAAAGAAGGCGCCGTGGTGTCCGTTTCCTTCTCTTTTGTCCTCGTGTGTGTTGCGCTGTCCCCGAGTGAAAAAATGAATCCCAACCAACTGGCCCAACTTACCGTTTTGCTGAAAGAAGGTGCCTCTAGTTTGACGACACCACCCAACCCTCTCGACCGCCATTGAGGTGACGCCGCGTTCCATCGTAACCAATGGAACGGAGCGGGCGCTGAGGGATGGATTTCACCTTCTCGTACTGTTAGCTCGTTCAAAAGGGGGTGTCGCCAGAGCTCGGAAAGATCCCGAGTTTCGCCAAACTCGGGCCATCCTGCATAGCACCCATGGTCAGCAAAAACGGCAAGCCGTCCCGAATACCCAAATAGACTTCTTATTCTGGGCAGGGCATGTAGCGCGAAGCCAAGACAGCCGCCGGTCATTAAGAGTATAACAGACTGGATTCCAAGAGACGGCGAGCGCGCGAGGGGGAGGCAGCGAGTTAGGTAGGCAGATAAGATTAAGAAGTTTGCGTGGCCGCAGCAATTGAGCACGGGACCGGGTTCATTGGCGGAACACGGGAGAGGCCCTTTTTGCCCTGCAGTGGGCGTAGTCAAGTTGACGATGACGATGGCCAGCTGATGGCGGCTCGTGTTGCGCAAGCGTTGTTCATCCGACGTTACGCTCAATCCAGTGTGCGTACGCTTTTTTCTTTTTTCTTTGCGCGATATCATTCTATGGCCGCTTCGATCTCTTTTCGGTCGCTGTCTCTCTGCGTGCGCGTGCTTGCCAAAACGCCGACAGCGGCCAAAATTCAACGTTTATTGAACTACTGGCGTTAGGTCTAAGCTGGTGACAGGGTAACGGTGAGGGCTTCTTGGTCTGTCATGCTTCATGTCAGCTGGCGACAGCGGACAAAGTCACAGACGCTACGTTCATCTTTGTCCGTCGTCTGTAGCTCATGATACTGCTCTCGGCGGTATAGACTACACGCGCCAACTGTATAGCCACCATCTTCTAAGGGCGTACGTTGTGTACCCCCATCTAGAACTACCTCGCTGGATGCCGATTCGGTTCACTGCACAAACGGCACCTGAAAGTACTGAATACTGGGCGAGGGGGACAAAGGATACTTCAGTCATATCGCTAGTTCTTTAGGCTCCGTTTGTGTCGTCCCTTCCTCTTTTCAGCGCAAAGGGGAACGACTGCTTTACGAAGAAAAATTCCGTCGGTCGGTGCAGTTCACTGTTCAGCTGGGACACGGACGACCAGCCTGCTCTGATCGACCTATGACTGGACGGCTGCGGGCGACCTGGGCTGAAGACGCAGCCACAACAGAAGAGCTTACAAAATAACATAAAGGTTGTTGAGTGAATGAGTGCGTGCCTCCCCTTCGTCTCTGCTTGTCCGATCTCAGCAGCAAAGTGCAGGTCAGCCCCATCTTATACAGAGAGGCGCCTGCTGCTGGAAATAAGCCGCACACTTCGTTTGCGACGGTGTCGAGAGAACCAGCTGCACGTTCATCTAGCCACCACGTGATTGCCCAGACGTTAATTGCAGAAAAAACGAAGCACTTCCTTTTCTACGAGGCACGCCGTATACAGTGGGGGGACTCCGGATGAACCGTGCATCAGTGGCGGCTTGACGAGCCCCGAGATCTAAGCACACGGCTGTTGTTTGCATTTCGCCCCATCTACACGCGAGCGCCGTGGCCGGGCTTTGAAACACGATCCCTTACGTCTACCACGGCAAGTGTGCCAAGAACGTGGTCAACACCACCACCAGTTGTTGATTCCACAGTCATGCCAAGGCAACACAACGTTGCTTTCGACACTCGTGTCGCGTGTTAGGTAGTCAATTGTGATTGACCCGTCCGAGCACATTCGACTAGCGTAAGGTGGTCACGGGCCGGCGCGGTGTTTTTCCGAGTGAGGAGCCCCGCGGGAGCCTCCCTCCCCCGTGTCTCCCCCGTGAGGTTGGATAAGCGCTGGGGGGCTCGTCGGCCTCAATCTGGGTCGCGGCCGACGCTGCGGCCTTGCCCACCCTGCCCTGCCGCCGCATCGAAAACAAAGAAAATAGAAAGCACTTTCGCTATTATCGCACGCCGGGGCCACGTGTAGCCACTGCAAGCCGCCGCCTTCTTCTCGCCACCCCCGTTTCCCTTGTCTCTGCAATGGGTGGAAAGGCAGCGGCTACGAGGCGTCAAATTAAGTCAGCTGACCTCCGGCGCAAGTGAACTCTAAAGGCACTTATCTGCCGCAACTAAGAGCGCCGAATGCCGTCAGCCCCTCCGCAGAGTTGGTGGTTGAAGGATTCAGTAAACTGCAAAATAACATATTCTCACAAAACAAGACATGTTGGATGGAGGCAGTTTTCGGGCCATAACTGCAGAGCAAGGCAAGGGTTGGCGATTGTACTGACTATAACAATGAAAGACGCACAGTTTCATATAAAGAGAGACAGGTCAACTGCTGACGGCATACAAAACAAAGCGCACAGTAGATATATGGTCCCTAGCTTAGTTAGCCCCTCAACAGCTTTTCAACTGCTTAGGTTCAACAGCTAGGGCTCAAATCGCAACTGATTGGTGTGGGCAAGATTCAAGTGACACGCGACCATCTCGATAATACCTTGCGACGAAGAGCACGGCTATCTTTCGTAAACTGACGCACCAGCTCACCTTTTTTTTTAATCGCCGCATTGCCCACAACCAAACAGGCAACATAAACGAAATTTTGCGCAACAAACAGCTATAGCCTCCACAGGGGCCAACATATGCTTAGTAAGGGAAAGTCGCAGTTTCGCCTGAAATGCGAATGATCGACAGCCGATGGAAAAAATGTCGGCAGATCTCACGCATTGTGGGAATCAGTTTCATGGGAAGCAGCCAGCGAGTAGTTTGCCTGCGCTGCATTTTTTGGCTTTGAGCCAAGAGTTACGACGTGTCGAGTTTGTGTAAATGGAGTAGTTTTGTGCCTATCGTGGGTTTACGAGGCGTGCCGCCTACACTGCCGTTTAAAAGGTAGCTCATGTTACCGACGTAACGTCACCACTCACGTTAGAGAACAAAAGTCAGTTTTACCCAAACGAAGTGCATGGTATGGTGCGTTGATCATACGTAGCGTTCATCAGCGTGTTCCTTCGGTCTCGAGCAACGCTTTATTATAGCTTGCCGAGTCATAGGAGTAGATATGTAATGTTTATTGCATTCTTATGTAAGTGGACAGCCAACACTGCAACCACAATTGACGTTTTCCTGGCATCACGCATAGGTTCTTATTTCCAAAGCAGTTTCCAGATCTCGTGGCTCTGTTGTAGAGACTGTCACACAGATTGCCTGGGTTCGATTTCGATTGGCTTGGTGATGCGCTTATGGTAGGGAGACGCCACAAAGTACGCAGGCACAGCGCTAACAGGACGTTGTGCTCATCCAGCTGTTGACACTGTGTCCTGTGTACTTTGTAGCGTCTCCCTACCGTAAGCGCATCACCAAGCCAACATGAACGAACTAGCCCCTTTCGTCGCATTACTTCGATTCCGACTAGAAACCTGAATTTTATTCTTTGCATCCGTCGGGATTTTTCACTCGACGACAACGCCGCCGGCATCGACACGAGCTTTTCTGAGACACGGGCTCCTTAACGCTCTCGCGTTCAAGTTTCTAACGTCTGTCAAAGCCGGTACTGGGTTGATATATACCGCGAATAACCTGTGACACATACCCGCGTACAAAGGGCCACATCGCGCAGAATGCCACGCTAACGCACTGGGATTCTCCGCTAAACTGCAATCATCGCCCACAGAACCATGATTCATTGCTACTGCTACATCTGCTGTCAAAGATTTCTCGACGCTACGCTATAATGCTGCGTCGGCTGTGGCTCGGTGTAGTGTTTACCGACTCACTCAGCTGTCGCAGAGGTACGGCAGATCCATGCATCCATGTGCAGTAACTGCAACAGTGTAGAGGCTACTGATCATCTCTTGTGCCGCTGTTCCTAATTTTAACAACATCGCCGGACTCTCCAGTGTGCCTTGAGGAGACTTGTTGATCGGCCTTTCACCGAAGGAGAGATCTTGGGAGCCTGGCCTCACAGCCCCTGAGCCCACAAAGCCACACGAGCAGTACTTCCTGCAGTACTTCAAGGCAACAGTAGCGGGCGACCGCCTCTGATTCGCTGCACTGTGCCTGTGTTGTGAAACAAGCATACCTCTTTCTCTCTCTCTCTCTCTCTCCCTTATTCCCCTCGCCACTTGTAGGGCAGCAAAGTGGACGTAGTCTAGTTAACCTCCCTGCCATTCCTCCTCTCTCTCTCTCTATGGGTATGCGGGTATGTGCCACACGTGACTAGGGGAAAGGGTTTCATGGCATACGCGAAAGGCTTCTCATGTTATTCACGTTATGAGCTGGCGGTCATGTTCGCCATGTACTCACACCCTCTTATGCCAATTTTGGTATTTACCATGCGGCCACGAGAACACCCAGACGTAGGCGGCCAGCTACATAAATAGAAAAAGTCAAAGTGCCTTTGGTTCGCTAAGAAATCCTTCGCGTTTAATACATTGCATAACTACCCGAAGTTAGGCCGGTAGACATATCGGCCGTAAACGTGGCAGTAAACAGACGGCTACTCATTAAAATAACGAGCACGACGTCACGAGTGCGGGCAAGCTTCGGCGGACCTCACTTGAGGAGGTCTTACAGCATTGGCATGACGAACAAAACAAGCAAGCGCTTCAACATGTCCCCGGTTTCGCGGCCTCTGACACTGTATGCATTTTTAAGTGCACGAGAATACAGCGTGCGCCAAGGCGCCAGCCATCTCTGCTCGCCCGGCATGCCTGTCGTAGATTACATACACAACTGGGCGCGCGGGCCGCGTATGCGCTCGTGCAGCCCACCGCTGCCGGAGCACGCGGGGCAAAGAGAGCGAAGGATAGAAGAGGCCGCTTTCTCGGAATGCACAGCACACTACGAAAACCAGTGGGTGCCCAGCGGAATCGAGCTTGCGCCGCTGTGGTGGAGACTTATCTCGGAGCCCTCTTCCCCCAACGCACGCTGCAGATCGCGTACACGCTCACCTTCTGCCGCCTCATGCGACCTCTAAACGTTGCGCACGCTGGAAGGCACACTCGGCTCATCCTTTACGCCACAGCGTACGGCGCGCAGGATCTTATCGCGCTTGGACTACGCAGTACAATAATAATTTCTGGGGCTTTTACGTGCCGAAATATGCGGCACGCCGCAGACGGCTCCGGAAATTTCGATCACCTGTGATTCTTTCAAAGAACACACGGCTGTTGTTTCTATTTCGCTCGCACCGAAACGCGGCCGGGATCCAGCCGTGTCTTTCGGGTCAGCAGCCGAGCACCGTAAGCAGTGGGGCACCGCGGTGGCTGTGCACGGAACATCACGGTAACGACAACGTTCACCCTTTTAGATGCGAAGTATCTTATGGCGGAGCTCAATCCGGTGGTGGTGGTGGTGGTGGTGTGCGGCGTGACCACCCTTACTGCGCATGCGCATACCCTCTCCACTTCGCCATCTCCCCTCTCCCTCTCCACTTACCCGTTCCCTTCCCCTCTCCCATTTCTCCTCACCCCTTCCCCCTCTCCACTACCCCTCCCCCTCTCCACTCTTCCTCTGAAACGAGGTCTAGAATTCTCTCCTGCGCAGCGCCGCGATGAGCACCAGTGCATTCGCGCCCCCTCCCCCTCTCTCTCCTCTCCTACACTGCCCCCCTCTTGCGTGCCGTCGACCGCGTTCCCCGCTCGCCCTGTGAGAATTAACGGCCAGGCTAGAGAGAAGACAAGACGCGCGTAGCGTTCCTCCTCGCGTTCTACGACGCGAGGTCGGTAGCATGCCCAAAGAACGCCAACGGAACGCGATCGTGCTAGTGCTCCGGCTTCGCATCGCCTCATGGTCCCCTTTAGCGGGAAATGGTGTAATTTTTAATGGCGCAGCTGCTTAAGCTTTTGGTACCGCCGCGTGGTGCGAACAGGAAGGAGGAAGCCACGTAACCGCCACGTTTCCACGAGCTCAAGGCGCAAAGCACCTATGCCCTTCGCTCCTCTGACCTCTGTGGTCCGGCACGCGTTCTCTTCGTCCTCTTCTTCGTCTTCTGCTTCGCTCCCAGAACACGTGCGCCGATTTGTCCGGCGTGGGATGCAATAACTCTGATGGGCGAGAGAACGAATGCAGAGAGAGAGAGAGAGAGAAATAGAGGGAAATAACGGGAAAAAAGAGAGAAAAAGAAAGAGAAAGAAATGTTCCTGCCAAAGTCGCGTAACAATAGCTACGTGACGTGATTTTGCCGGGAACATGTCACGTGACTAATATTACGTGATTTTACGTCAAGTGACCTAAAATCACATAAATTAGTCACGTGACATGTTCCCGCCAAACTCGCGTTAGCACTAGTCACGTGACGTAAGATCATGTACCGCTAGTAATGTAACATGTTCTCACCAAAATCACGTAACGTAGCACTATAGTCACGTGACAGAAAACTATGATCCTTATGAACCGGCACGCGCTCTCTTCGTGCTCTTTACAGTGAACTAGAAGGGAGCTAGGGGGCTCACCGGCGTCGAACGTGTGACGCTCCTCGCGAGCAAGCGTTGTCAACTCAACCAACGCTTCACGTGCAGTCGACTGTCGTGACACCTGGTGCGCAGCAATGTAAGCACCATTCGTTACTACGCGTCCCATCTGCCCTACAGCACTGCTGCGCATCGGGTGTCGCGGCCGTCGAGTGCACCTGAAGCGTTGGTCGAGATGAACGCAGCGTCTGTGACCAACGCTAGCTCGCGAGGAAGAAAAAGAAAGTTTGCGAAACTTAGCAAATCAGCCGCGGACTACTTTAATTTCTTGGCAATGAAGAAAAGGCTGCAGAGCGAAATCGCGCGTATCTTGCCGATGTCGTCCCGCAATTGTGTCCGTATTTTCTACGTGGGATATAAAAAACACTCCTTTATTGCTCTGCAAAAGACAGGACGCAGCTCACACCAGTGAGATATTTGTATTTGTTTACTTTATACGTTGTCACTTTGCGTTTCTGCATGCGTCAGGAATTCGCGCCTTGTACCTGTACCTCAAACGCTAAGCAGCGTCTCCGTCGATATGAAACGCTGATTACGCGCAGCCATCACTTTCCACAGCGGTGCGAAACGTGCGCCGTACCGGACAACTTCGCGTAGGAGTATACGCATACATTTGCGGAAGCTCCACGCCCGTAGCTTCAATGCCAATGGCAGTTGTCCCGTCAGATCCGCTGTCTCTTTAGCGTTGTGCGTCCAGTGCAAGCTACGCTAATACGCTAAACTTATTGCTATACTTATGCTGAGTGTATTTACGCAATTCTGTTTTCGTAAAATCCTTGTAAAGTTAATTAGTGGAGTCGAACTGAATTTGGCGCTGGTATTGACGGACTCGCATCGTTCGCAGCTGCTCCCTTGTAAAGTCCATGGCTCCGCTTGCCTTCAGGCAGCTTCGACAACTGAGCATGATGGGTAACTTAGCGGAGATTTCGAGACCGCTTCCCGTTTCGTTCGTTCCGAGGTTTAACAAGATAATTGTTGTAAACAATTCTGCAACATATAAATCGTCGCTTTTGGAGCGTAATTCACATCTATTTGTTTTTATTATTACTAAGAAGTAATTACAGAGTCAAGTACGAGGATACAAGTAAGCATCTTCAGTTTCTTTTTTTCTTTGCTTCCCTTTTTCTTTTTTTAGCGCAATCCCCTTTCGCTAGGGGACGCTGCTGTCACTGGCGCTTTTATTCTGTCCAGTATTCCGCTATCGCAAAGGCGTATCGTAATACCGGATAGCGTTTGCCATAGCTGCCGCCACGTCAAGTGGCGGCAGCTATGGAGGATAAAAAACAATTAACAAACGCCTCATCTATGCCATCCGAGATTCCGGAAGAGCCAACCGCCACAGGCTAAGCCTACAGCATCGATTATTTGAGTATGGCTCTCCGAAACGGGGCCGAATCGACACGAATATCTTGCTGTCGGAGCTTAAGGGCGTGAATCCAAAGCAAATAAAATCATCCGTTCGGAGCTAACGAGCTACAGCGCGCACAACGGCCACTTGATACATTCGAGGTGGACGGCAACCGCTTTCGGCGGTGCGGCCACGGTTTCCGAGCACGCGCATGCGCAGTTCACACCCGGTATTGCGGTATACGCAAAGCATTTTGCGTATGGCGGAATACCGGACAGACTAAAACACTCTACTCATTGGGCACGTAAACGCTACCCCTTCATACCAAAGCTCGCTTTTCGCAACGAACATTTCCAATACGTCAGCGCTATTGCTTTAACCCTCGCTATCACGTTAATGCTAAAGTAAAACTGCAATCTTCGCCTGGGGATTCGAACCTGCGACCACGTGCTCCTCGGCGCGACGCGTAAAGCGCATACATCCTACAGAATACTAACGGCGAGCTATTTCCATACACAATTTACCGTTGGTGGTACGCAAATCTCTGAGGTGCTTCAGCGTGGCAGTGGCTTGTTCACCCGCGAGATGGCATAAAAATCGCTCTTTAAAGGGTGTCCGTCTTTCACCGGAGTGGTGCTGCGCGCCTCTGGCTCCGCACTTTGACCTACAGGGCGTGGTCGCATGCGCTCGCGTGCTTATTTCTTGAGGGGTGTTCAGAAGCTGGCTCATAGCTTTGTACATGTTGTGTATTAATGGCAAAGTCTGCGTCGAAGCCATAGACCACACGAAGGTCACTTCGCTTGCCGCAGCTGCCGTGTTTGCTAAAGGAGTGAGCTCCTATAGCCTTTCTTCGTATGACATTCCAACTTGTTGCTATCGCAGTCACTGCTTCGCCCTTGCGGCGGAACTGTGACTTTTTCTTTCTAGGAAAGAGGCGCACCGAAAGACAAAGACAATATGTGAGCCAACGAGGGCTCACTACCAAATGGTTTATTTCGGGAACAACAGCTCATAGCCAGGCATGCAGCACGTGCGCAAAAGGCAACCACATACGATCTCACAAGGAAGGAAATTCGTTGCTGTGCCACGAACGCGGGTTGCTGAGCAGCCCACGTTGTTTAGCTGGAAGATCCGGAAGCGAAGTCGTGATACTTAGGCATATCTTATTAAACTGCATGACGTAGGCTGCGTAAGTGAACTCTCTATTTTGTCGCACAGTAAAGAGTTTGTGGGAGAGCGCCTCTGCCTTTCCCGCGTGTGCTGCATACCCGGGTCCAGAATTAAACCAGTTGCTAGTGTGTGAATTTCTCCTTGTCTATGGTCTTTCGGTGCGCCGTTTTCCTCGAAATTATAGCTGCACCAACTAGCCCAGGAACACATTTTAATGGACTAAGTTGCAGGTGTCAGTCACATTCAAACACAAGTGGACGCTTAGACGTTAAATAGCGCCTAACGCAGTGTCAGTCTAACGCACCGAATCTGGGGCCACATCCATAAAGAATAGCTCTTTTATTGAAGCAACTACATTGTCGCTGACCACACAAAGATGAAAGTGACGTTTCGGCACCAGTATTGTACACACTGTAAACAGGGCACCCAGCGCCGAAACGTCATTTCGTCGTTGTGTGGCCAGTAAGCAGATTCATTTTTGTATAGCAGAAGCTCATCTGCTATACGAGAATGAATCAGTACAAAGTAGCTCGCCTTTCTGTTTTGCTTCAGTAAGCGCTCTAATAAAGTGAACTCGCAATACGGCCACACGTGAGGCCCCTGACTGTGTTGTTTGACTTACTAGTGAGCAATAGTTGTTCATCCCTCCATTCAAATTTCGCCGCCGTATAGGCTGCCGACCAGACGAAAACCGCAGCGGTGTTCGACTGGTTGGAGCGTACGCCTCTAATGCCGGAGGTATACGATTCCCAGCCGGGCACCCACCGGTTTTTCTAATGGGGAGGGAAGCAGCAGGTACTCCAGAAGGTGGCCTCTCCATTCCGCTCTCGCAAATCCTCGTCCCTCCGCGGGACCCACGCGTCACTCGAGCAGTCCCGCAGTGCGTTGCGTAAGCGGTCAGCGCCGATGCTCCGCCTTTCCGAGAGAGACACGCAGGAGGAAGTAGCTACACGCCATTGTTTCCCGCCACTAGTTTACTTCTTTTGTTTCGGACGCGTCATTGTCTCCGCCGCAGTGGTGCGACAATTTTCTGCTCCTCCCGACGACCCCGTTCTACATAATGCGGGCTCCCCTTTCCGCGTCTCTGCGGGGGCGTCTAGTTTGCCCAGTGTTTTCTTGTTTGTTTGTTTTTTCACACACACACAACGTCTCTCAGTCATCGGAATTCGCACACATAAGCTTTGTTAAACCTCCTCGACTACGATTATTTCGCTTATCTCAGAACTGTGTCGCCGCTTATGTAGTCCTCCAAGTTAGCTGCGTCGAGCCTGGAACACCACCCATCCCACTCCCCACATCATCTTTATCTAGGGGTGCTATTACGCCATGTTGTCGAATCCCGCCATTGGTCAAGTCTGATTGGCCCGGAGGGCTGCCTCTCCGATTGGCCTGAAATGCCGCCATTACGAAATCTGACAAGACGGCGGAATTTGGCAGTGTCCAGGATAGGTCGGATTCCCGAGTTGAGCCGAACTGCGGAGCACGCTTAAGCCACGATTCGACGCAGGCGTTTCATCTGCATCTGCACCTACCGACGCGGCCACCTTGCTTATGGACCACATCGCAACAAAGAAAACAAATAAACGGTTCTTGTCTTCGCAGCAGCATACGAGGCCTGGCGTGTAATCTCTGCTTAGGTGTCTTTCGCGCACACACCTCGTATAGCGCTTGCCCGAGTTCTAAAGTATGCGATGGTACAAAGAAACAATGAGCGTACCTAACAGCTCGCGGCACACTTACAAGTGCAGCTTACATGCTCCGTTAGTGTCCCCCCTGTTAAGGCCATGCAGCGCAATATTCCGCAACCTATGTTACCTTACATGCGTAAACACTTGTTGTGTAGAGAAAAAAAGTAAAGCGACCCTAACGCAAGTGGTCTGAGCGTGGCACTCGCACTGACTGTGCTGGTCAAGTCTTATCCTTTTTTTCTTCTCAGTGGATGTACTGAGACCCCTTGCAAAGCTCCAGCAGTTTCCTTGTTGGAGCATATTTGCTCGTCTTTATTCGTCTCATATCAACCAACATGTCTGTCAGAAAGTGTTCCAGCCACCTTCTCGCTCGACCTTCGATTTAACGCGTGTGTGGCCAAGCATATATTACTGAAGGTATATGCTGTTCGAAAGACGTTCGTGAGTATTCAATTAACTCTCGAAAGAAAGGTCCCGTTGTGTAATTTCGGTGTCTCGTTTTCCTACAATAACTTTTTATCGCAAATTGGCAGCATGCATTTCGCGCTGTTTCCCAATCCACGCGCCACCGCTAAGGACATTTCGCTCTCTCGGGCTAAACCAGCATTGCCCAAGCTACCGGATTCACTCGCGCCTGACGCTCACGAATTCCGACCGTGACCCGCCAATTCCTCGCGCACCATGCGCCCGCGAAATGGCATTGCGCGCGTCAGCTTACGGGAGTGTTATGCGTTCGCGCCATGGGCAATGTGAGCTGGCGGCACTGGCGGCACGTCGCAGCCGGAACGCTGCTCTATCGGCAGGGTCGGCAAGCATTATGGCTTCTTGCGAAAAATGCCACTCTACACTAGAACGATAGAAAGATATAGGGGTCACTTGCTCCCTGCCAGGGATTCATCGTGAAAAGGCGTGAATACGCGGACGACGGGCGCTTGTGCGTTCTTCAGCAGTCTGTTGCTGTACTGCCTGCATGCTGGTTCAGCCAACGTGCTACGTTCCTGGATTTGCCCAGGTTTGGTCCTTGTGGTTTCAAGTGACCTTGTTATTTTCCAGATTGGTGGTTTACGACAAAACATCACCATTAAAATTTGCGATAGCTACGCGTGTGGGCTTATTGTCTCGTTTCGCTTAGAAAAATACGACGACGGCATTTCGGCCAATAAGAAATTGTAGCAGACAAAGCCACAAAAGCGTCTTTAGCAATAGGGAAATCAGGAAAGTCTATATGAGTTAAATAAGCATCAATATCGCGATATCTGAAAAGCCGCATAGCAGAACTCCACATTGTAAATTGAGCAGTATGAAACTCGTAAGACATCCAAAATATCTGTTGAAAACACAATGTTGAAAACTTGTCTTAAGCTCTCACGACGTCATTCAGAGGCGGCCGGGAAGGCGGAAGCTTAAAGACACTCGGAAAGTTTAAAGGGGCCACGAACCACTTGTCGACGCAATCATGGAATTACACCTCAGTGTTAAAGTTTATTGCCTCCCGAATCGGTTGCCGCAAAAATTTCACGAATCCGCCAAGAACGAGCGCGTTTGCAGGGGTTTGTCGCGCGTTTTAAACGCTCTCTCCCCTCTCGTCGCGACGCCGGAAGCTAAGCATGGAGGGAAACGCCACGACCTTGAGCGCGCGTGATGAAACCTTATTTTTTGCATGCGAGTGTGGCTCACTGTGTAACGTTAGCAGACTATGGAGCGCCGCGCTGGCACGTGTCGGCACCGCGTGGCAATTAGCGCAACTGATCCAAACGCCGCAGTTGATTTATGTCGGCTATTGGCCAATAGCATGCCGCCCGCTGTTCGACGTCAAACAGCGGGCGCCGGCAGCTCCGAAGCAAGTGAGAGTGGAGAAAGAGGGCGCCTGAGAAAATGGCAACTGGGCGCTTCGCTTGTGAACTCTCCTTGCCGCGCACGACTGCATGACTTGGCTGAGATGTTCGCAGCAGCGTCTGCTATCCGCAGAATGTGTTTTCTCACCAATAAGCCCGAGGGGTGGTTCATGACTTCTTTAACGATAGGCATCCTATATACTCCGGGTGACACGCTGAGGGACGAAATAAACGCAGTAAGAGAACAAACACGCGGGCGCACACACTAGCCCGAAGATAACAGCGTCAAATGCGGGACTGCATCCTGCAGTATTGGTATATGTGAATAGTATCAGTGAATAATCCTACGAGTGGAACTAGTGAATGAACATGGCGGAATACGCCGCGAACAAAATCCTATCAGATTACTGCTTCCAGGTGGCAGCGGTGTTGCGAAAGTGACTATGCAACTTAAGGAAGCAGGATAAGCCCCGCCCATAACGCGCAAGCGCGGCCGCTGATTGCCTCCGCGACTGAAGTCCCGCTCATGTTCTCCGATGGCGGAGACACCGGCCGTCCGTCTCGTGACATCAGTCTACCGAACGCGCTCATTGGCTCAAAGGCTCATAGTCATCCGCCTTGAGGAGGCAACGCCTTCTGAGGTTGAGCCCATATATAGACAGTGTTGACAAATCAATGTGCTAAGAAGTGCCGATGGAAAAGAATCACGAAAATGCGTCAATGTCAGGGGCGTAGCGAGAAATTTTTTTCGGGGGGGGGGGGGTCAACCATACTTTATGTATGTTCGTGCGTGCGTTTGTATGTGTGCGTGTATATATATGCAAGCAAAACTGAAAAATTTCGGGGGGGGGGGGGGGGGTGTTTCAACCCCCCCCCCCCCCCCCCCCTTGGCTACGCCCCTGCTCAATGTGTACAGACATGCGCACCGACAGCATGCACTGGCAGCATTCCCTGCACCGTGCAACAGAGTTGCCAGCCAAAGAGAAGCACAGGGAATGCAAGTATATACCCAGCCAAAAAAAAAAAAAGAAATCAGGAGGCCTTCCGCTATCGGGAAAATGGGGGCAAGCAAAGCTTGGCGTGTGCATGCGTGTCTGACCTACCGTTTTAATGTTAGAGAGCTCGTTTCGCAGAAGTGTCGGCGTTGTTGGTTGTGAGCGAAAAATGAGCGTTGTCCGTGAGCGAAAATTCGAGATAGATGCAAATACAGAAGTAATAACAATCTTCAGTTGG
The DNA here is from genome assembly GCF_013339695.2 of Rhipicephalus sanguineus. NCBI lineage: Eukaryota > Metazoa > Arthropoda > Arachnida > Ixodida > Ixodidae > Rhipicephalus > Rhipicephalus sanguineus. The sequence goes on along the minus strand of NC_051180.1, from coordinate 185,920,674 downwards.
AGTGGAAATCGAACCGAGGACTTCGTGGCAAGCAAAGTGTTTTACCACAGAGCCCGTTCTATAAACTGTTCCAGAAAAACACCCCATGCGGATATCATGCAGTGTGAGGAGTGTCCTTAGCGTACGTAATAGTGCGTGGCAGATGCGTAGAACCGCACCAGGCATCAAAACATGCGAATCGCGCAACGAGTGGTTGGTTTGAAGGCCCACGAATTTTACGAAGCGCACAGGCACAATTAATCATCATTCTGAGCATCATCAAATTGCCCAGCTGCGCGTGTTGCCTTACGGACGCGTACTCTATAGGTGCTTCGCAACTGTACTTGCAGAAGGTTAAAGGAAATTTTTAAGTGGCCAATTTTACGCGCAGAGACGTTCGTTTGCTTGCGGTGCTCAGCGAGAAGTGGAGCCAGGCTGGCGATTGAGAGGGCGATGTGAACGGAGCCCGATTACGCCATATCGCATGCGACTCTTGGAGGCGAAGCTCAAGCGTCGTCCAAGTATTTTTTGTTTCTGTCGCGTTATTGCTCTTTCCCATCTTTTTTCCTCCCTCCATGTCAGGAATTGGATCTCCATTCAAGTGCTTATTAGCGCCACACTTTTGTTAACTACTACCCGGGCAACAACGACGGTCACGCGTGAAACAATGAAAGGCAACAATGAAATGCGGCAACGTTAACATCACAAGTGACCTCGACAAAAGATCCGAATGCCGTATCAGAAAACGGTTGACTGCCGACAAGCCAGCGATCGGCGGAGCATCGGTTATTGATGGAAAAACGGCGCACGCAAACACACACGTGACCGCCGCACCTCCGTGCAGGGCCGGATTTACGAACACTCGCCGACGCCGCCGAAATCCGTAACTCATAGAAGCTTCTCTTAAAACATTACGAGAACAGTGATCGCGATGGGTAACTTGCCCGTATCACACATCCCTGACTAAAGTGTATACGTACAACGTTCAGCGATCATGCAACGACCAATCCTGCGTACGCTGCTATATCCTCAAAGTCAAAATTCTGCACAAGGATTATTCGCGCGAGATGGTACCAACAGGGGCGTAGCCAGAAATTTTTTTCGGGGGGGGGGGGTTCAACCATACTTTATGCATGTTCGTGCGTGCGTTTGTATGTGTGCGTGTATATATGAGCAAGCATAATTGAAAAATTTCGGGGGGGGGGGGGGGGTTGAACCCCTTGGCTACGCCCCTGGGTATCAAGGATAGCGATATATGTCAAGTGAGGTTCGCGGAAAAACAAACAAACAAAAATTGGCCGCGTATCTGCCTGCTTCGCTGCAAATGTCGTGTAAAGACGATAGAAGTGGCGCTGTGTGAGATATGGACGCCATCTGGCAATACGTCGGGAAACATGAGTGCTGTGTTGCGTGCTGGTAGTCCCGGCGCAGCAGCAGGCGAAGACCGGCGGTGACCAACGCGACCGGCGGGGACGCCAGCCTGCCCGAAAACGCGGTTTGGCGCGAAGCGCTGAAGCAGAGAAACGTCCGCACTGAACGAGTACTCTCCACACACTGTTTTATTTACACGTCGCCTGGGTAAAACAGGAACGCCAGAGCGGCGCCCACAACCGGCAGCCTGAAGGCCGCCCACAACGCTGCTTTTTCATTTTTTAAATATTTTTTTTCACCTTCTTGGCCTTCTCAAAACTAAAGTTTTTCAACACCAACCCATGGCATTCGTACAGTGCAATACAGAACCGAAACCGAAACACAACAATGAGCTCGTGCGAAGGGCACGGAGGAAGGCAAATTTCAGCGCAGTCGCATTTTCAGCTTTGTTGAAACAGCGCTCACTAGACGACGACGAAGTAAAAGAAGGCACACGACAGGCAGCGCCTGTCCTGTGCCTTCTTTTACTTCGTCGTCGTCTAGTGAGCGCTGTTTCAACAAAGATGAACGCATACCAAATCGCTCAAGCTTCCATTCTTATGCATTTTCAGCGCAGCTTAAGAAACTAGGGTCCTTAAAATTACGTATGTATGCATTTTCTATTAAAGGAACACGCCACCTAATACTTACCTAGTGATGTTGCACCTCAGATATGCATGATATTTACTTTTTGATCGACAACGTTCACAAGTATGAACAGCCATACCAGTTCAAGACGGCTGGCCCTTGGGCAAGTGGTTCAACTTTGGCCGAGTGGCTGAATCGAGGGACGTGTCGACAAACAGAAAGACAGAAAGACAGACCAAAATTTCTGCGTTTAAGTTCCCCAAGAAAGACTATCGTCTTTAAAAGTGGTTCATGGTTACACCAAGTTGCAGTAAGAATCGAAAGCCACAGCACCAGCGTCGTCGCTCGCGGAGAGCAGAGTCGCATATCCCTTCGGAGATTTCGGCGGAGGGGCGCGGCCAAAAACCATCCAAATTGAGCGGCGGCGCTGTCCGCCATTTTGTACCGAGGCGCCTTAAGCTCGCCTTGGTGAGCATGCTAGCACTCCGTCTCTGGCTAGCTTGCCTCCGGAACGCCTACCGCGCTGCAAGATCCCACTGCGATGTCCGTGCCAGAGGTCCGTGCAGGCCCACGATGTTCGACACAACCGGCACGTGCACGAATAGTAGCAAAGATGTAGCAGGTCGGTCACAAAGGGAGCACAATTGCTGACAGCGACTTCACATGCGCAGCACCACGAAACCTCGGCACAAATTGGTGTCGGCGGGTCGGAAGCGCGCTGTTGCCAGATTCCAGTCCAGAAGATGGGCGGCGAGATCAAAAGACCGCCGAACTCTCCCAAAGGGGATATGCGGCTCTGGCGGGGAGCAGTTCCAGAGTCAATGCTTGTAAAGAAAGATAGTACGCCATCTTTGACAATGCGCCCCTTCGCTAGTCGCCGCGTACATTGTTGTATGTACGGTATAAAAAGAGCCAAGAGTGCTGGCAGGCACGTTCAGCGTTTCTATATAATGATGATGCCCGTGGACTGACGCAACTCCATCAGAATGAAGAGAGCAAGCGTGCCGCTCGCAACGCCGAGGTCGCTGCTGCCAAGCGACAGACGCAACAAATTTGCCCCAAAGCGCGCAGACGTTGACAATGGGTCACTCATTTTCTCGGGTAATCGCGCTTTTAACGTATACTAGGACGGACTAGGGACACCACAGACACAGTCTGCGCCCTCTGGTATCTCTAGTACGCTAAAAGCGCGATTACCCGAGAAAACCAACTTGCTGCTCTTATTGGTCACTCATTGTTTTTCCTACGCACTGCATGAGCTGCTACGCACACAGCATTTTGGTTAATACAAACGCCAGCATGCAGCCTGCGTTAGCCGCTTGTTTACCGTTAAGTTGAAGCAAGTGTGAAGGGCTAAAAACTAGTAAAATGCGTGCCCTAAACGTGTTCGCTAGGCAACCGGGAGGCACAACATCCTGGAGTCATTCGTGCGACACTGGCGCACTTCTGCGGCACTCGGAGCTGGTGGAACGTCGCATCTCGCAGACGCTTATCTGCGCTGATGGCCCGGAAAGATAAGTGTTGTGCCGCGGTACTTTTTTTTTTGCGTTACGACGCCGCTATGCGCGATGTTACGTGCGCGGAACAACAGACGGCGGTTGACGAGGACGCCGCCAGGACACGAGACCAACGCAGATTAGCAAATCGGCCACTGATTGGCACCTTCCAATAGCGGGGACAAAAAGAAAACATCTGTGGACTGCTTTGGTTCTGGAATCGCTGAGAACAGCAGCAGTCTATTTTCTTTTTTTGCCGTTCCTTCTCTAGTCGTTGTGGCCCACTCCGAAACACATGCATCAGACGTCGGCGCAGTTGATTGGCAAAGATCACGGAATAAATATGGAAACACACCAGTACGAGTGCACTGTCTCCGCAGTCGTCCTGCATGATAATGGGGCGACGATACAGGAGACGCTGGTGCACTTCATGGTGAGCACGGAATGGCATGTTCGGTTGCCGGTTGCATTTCTGTGCATATGCGATGGCATTAATTGACGCATCTCGCTATGTATTCGTAATTATTGTATTTTTAGGGGCGAAGCTCCTTATACCGGCACCCGTTCGTCCCGTAGTAGTGTAACCAGTCTTAAAAACGGAGGGGGCGTGCACACATGAAGGCTACCTAAAGTCAATGCGCTGCGACAGTACGTGATAAGTATCGCCCTCTCTTCTCCTACGCTTCCCCCTCTTTCTCCTCTCCTACGGTCCCCCGCCCCCTATCTTCCCTCGCGGCGCAGCGGCGCCGACGCAGGCAGCGTCGCGGCAGCGTCTTGATTGAAAAAACCGACCGCTCGCGCTGCACAACCGTTCACTGACCACCCCGTATTTATAGGCACTGGATTTTGACCTCCAAGGTAGTGCGTGTGTGCGATTTCTCCTGTGCGTGATTAAACAATGAAAATTCACAGCGTACATGTAAAATTAAAGTGAGCTGCAAGTCGTCATAACTCTCATCGAACCTTTAGTATAAACACGCCCGATCTCACGTCGGTGATGATGTACTGGGCAGAATTCACGGAAGATTCACGGTTTACCGATGAACCTCCGCAGCTTCGCCCACTCATCATCATTCACTCCGTGGATATGCTGTGATTTTTTTATTGGACTCGTAACTAACTCTCGGCTACGGGTCCACTCAGATAAATTTGTATGCTACATGCCGGCAAAATAAAGAATCTGAATTTTTTTAAATCTCCACTCATGCGCTCAAATCGCACTGTGTTGCACCAGGGCGGGACTGAAACAAGCCCGTGAGTTGTGAAGAATAAAAATCGGTAACCACCGCAAGAGGCAATATTTGGTCGACTATAGCTACAAAATTCGGCAGGCTCGGGATCGCCTTGACACTGCGACAAGCAGTTCGTCTCGGTTCTCGCACTTCCTGCGCGTTTTCAGAGTGCTCCCGCCAGGTCGCACATTGGTTTCTCCAATAATATCCAGAGCTTAGCCACGCCTTGTTTGTCATTTGTACGATTGCGAGTCATGTATTTATTTCGTAGTTCAACCCTCTATATCCGGAAGCTCCTTGTGTTCGCCAATCATAGACAGTCCGCAGAGTTGCTGCGCACGCCATTATCCATTCAGTGCTGTTGGAATGAGAGTGACATTACATCATGTCACGTGTATATTCTTAGTACTCGCTTCACGATGCGCTCCTGATTGGCATGTGGTGTTCGCCTTCCATCCTAGCCAGGATGTCGAACCGAACGGGAACCGAAAACCGAACCGGAATTTCTCCGTAACTGGACCCAAACCTGAACCGATATTCTCGGGACGTGACGTGCCTGAACCCGAACGGAACCTGAACAAAATAATAATATCCGTCACGGCTTCGAAACAAAGCGGGTGAACTAGCTTTGGGCGCGAGGACATGCGGTGCCGCCATCTGCCGAGAGCGCATCGCCGCTGCGACGGCTACTGGAGTTTCTTCATTTTTTTACCCATATTATGCATCCGCATGTTTTTTCCTTTTTTACAGCTTGTTAAACTTTATGCAATTCTTCCTGTCGAAGTAGATCGCGAATATCAGCCAGTCCTTTCATCGGTAGCCATCGGTAGCCAGCCCTAATCTTGGGTTGAGTTCCAATGGCAGAGTCGGAGCAGCCGATGGACTCTGCGAGCGAGCACTCGACTCTGCCGTAGAGCAACGCCTCCAAATCCGCGATTGGAACACAATCCGTGCCGCCGGAGCAAGCATGGGAGCAAGAAGAAAGCGGAAGTGCTTGAGTCTTCCCAGAATACCTCGCATGTAGTTATTCCGTTCTGCTTATTCCGCTGTCGAATTCCAGCTCGTACGCGGCAGCTTCAGCGTCGTTGTCACTATCCGATGAATCGCTCGTGCAGAAACTGGAGTTTTCTGACTCGGAGCTGGTGCTACTGATCAGCGGAAGCAATGCCGCACGATTTGCCCAGATGCCCATGTCGCCCGCCATTACTGTCAAAACACGTGACAGCAGCAGCGCCTCCAAGCAGGCAAGCGTGTTAAAGGAAGTACGTCACGCCGAGTTCCGGCCGACTCTGCCGATTTTGGTGGAGCAACCTTTCCTGCTCCACGGAGTGACTCCCGCTCTGAATCCACTCCGACTCTCCCATTGGAACGCTTGACTCCCGCCCTCACTCTGCCAATGGAACGCACTTGCTCCAAAAGGAACAGAAAAGCTTGCTCCAACTCCGCCATTGGAATTCAACATTGGTTAACCAGCATCGTTCTTACACGAAAAAGACAGATTCAACAGCTTCACTTGCTTTATTGCTCGCCAGGCATTACTGCAACTAACTAACTAACTAACTAACTAACTAACTAACTAACTAACTAACTAACTAAGGAACGTTTGTGCAATAGGTTGAACCTCAAAGGGCTAGATCAGAGCATAGGGAAATCCTCTTTGTGGTGCCCTGAAAGCGCACTGAAAATACACATAAGATTAGCTCCCCTTTTAGGGTGATTGTTCCTCGAGTGCGTTTCCGGCTTTTTAAAGGACAAGCTTCCGCTGCTCGCTACTATATTGACCCGTACCGGGTAAAGCGTCCTGATGATGACATCCGATTCTTTGAGGACCGTTGTCCTATAAGCCTCTTCCTTGATTGACATAAAAGATACTCTATATTACACTATTCCCCATGATAAGTTACTTCTTTGTGCGCAAGAGCGTATGGATGAATTTGGCAATGTGGCCTGCCATAATGCAACTGGTATCGCGGTTTCAGGCTTCCATGAGCTTTTATCTTTTTATTTAAAGTCGCGACATTTTACACGGGAAGGAGGTAGCTAACATCAAAAGACAGGCATCGGTATTGGGTCGTGTATAGCGCATTTACTTAGTCACATTTTTGTGACAAGTGTAGATCGGAAAATTTCTTCACGTTTCGCGAATTCATATGTCTTGAATGTTTTTAGGCTTGCTGAATTGATTTCTTGCGAATGCGAACCAGCTTCCTTTGAAGCTTCCACCGCGCACGTGTTGGAAACAGTAAGAAAAATATCCTGCCTTTTCACTGTGCTCATTCCAAATTGGCGAAGAGAGAAGTCGCCAAGTTCTGTCTTTCCAATGCGTTCAAGAAATCGTGTATTCATTGTAAGAATGGTGGCTTTCAAGCGCAGGTTTCAAGACTGATTGGTGCCGGTTATCCTCGCCACGTGCTGGCGCTTCCAATGCTCAAAATATGTTGAAAGAAATCTATACCAGTGAGGCTACTAAACAAGGAAGAAGTTCCAATCATGTAAAGACAACCACTGCCACGAGGTATCTCAAGATCTGAAGCGGTCGTAGGCCGACGTGTGCGCGTGCGTCAGCGGAAGAGCGAGCGCATGGCACTGCGATACGTTCGGCCTGCTCCCTGCATACATGGTATTAGACCACTGGTACACCTCCCGTCCTCCTCTTATTTTTTTCATCTAAAGCATACTGAACGCTACACCTCTCATGTGCAGTCCCATTGTGCAGCCTCTTCATGTTTCGTTATTATTCACAAAGCTTCTGCTCCTAAGTTAGCAAATGCGGATTTCCAGCGCATGAAAAACATCCATGTGAATACCACTAGACGCATAGCGCGTGACATCATGGCTTTACCAGACATGCTACCTCACTGCTGGATGCGATGTAGTTTTATGCGATATCATTTTCTCTCCTTATATCTTTGTAAGGACACAATAGGCACGCCTACAATCCTGGCACCTACTTTTTAATGCAGTTCTTTACACCGGATGTAACACCGTTAAAAAATAACAGTTGTTGGAGTTTTACACCCCATAACAACGATAGGATTATGAGAGACACCGTAATGGAGGGCTCCGGAAATTTCTATCACCCTGGGTTCCTTAAAGTGCACCAAAATCTAAGCACACGGAACTATAGCATTCTGCCTCCATCGAAATGCGGCCGCCGCAGCCTTCGGGTCAGCAGTCAAACACCACAATCACTAGACCACAGCGGCGGGTGGCAACGTTTAAAAATAAACTGCGTGGCACGACTGCAGATGCGACTGCTTGCTTGAGAGAAGCAGACGTAGCGCTTGTAGCAGGCGAGCTAGCACTGACATACAAAATCAAGACAAGTGAGCACCTAACGAGAGAGAGAAAACCCGTAGCCTCACAATGTAGCAAATACCACGAGATAACGCACTGCCGCGGCACCGTGTTTTCGAAAAATGCACACAACTTGCGAGAGGCAAGCGACGAGCCTTCCACTATTCCAGCCTGATCGGAATATATCGGAATGACAGTGGCACGCTGTGAAAAGAAAGACGTACGCACGGACGGGAATTTCGTTTAACGGTGCACCCGTATCGGGCCCGTACGCACGTTTCCACTGCATTGCACGCAATTGATGAGGCGAAGAGCAACGCGCCGCTTTCCCGCTATCGAGCGGTAGCACTCGCCATAAACAAAGCCTGGGAACAACGACGTCCCTGCTGTGCGTACACGATGCGTGGCATGCAACATATTTACACGCGCTCCGAAGCAAGAGGCACATAAATTTCTCTGCACGGACAGCCGAGCCGAAAGCAGAGGAGAGAGAACGTCGCTCAGCCGGCGTGGCTACGGCAACCCCTCCTTTGCCATAAGTCAGGTCAAACAGCGACCACGTGTTCACCCGAGAGTTTTACCCTGCTCAGTATTTCGTAGGAGCCTTTGAACGAATGCATGGAGCAAAAGAAAGAAGGAAAGCTTATGTCCCATCGCTTAACGTTTCCTACAGTAACCTTTCAATATCTCCTGCGGTACTCTGCCGCAGAGCACGAAGCCGCGGGTTCGATAACCGACTGCGTTTATATGGGGGTGATACATAAAAACGGTGCATGTTAAAAACCCCTCACCGTCAGCACTATTCCGGGTTCCGCTACGGCATCTCCCATAGCGCCGGAATCGCTTCTGGAGGTTCAGCATCATTGACCGGACAAACGTTATCTCATATTCCATTCGATCGCATACTGCACGCACACGCCAACTTTCGGTCAGCTGCTTCTACCCTCGTGCAGCCACCGAAGCGTGTTATATGTGGAACTATAACGTTATGCCCAGATGTCCCTTCTTTTTTTCCGTAATGAACGAGATAATTGTGTTGGTCACAGTCAGCATTTTGCGAGAATAAAATGGCGGATGACACCCGTCCAGTGAGATGTTTTAATGTGTTAGTTCGTAGCAGGAACGCTACGTTTTTGAGGACGGCTTTTGAAGACCAGGCATGCGGGTTGCGTTTTTGATCGACGAGGCGTCATCGGATCCCTTCACTCTTCTTCTTCTTCACTCCTCTCCCCATTCCACCTCTTTTTCTTTCATGCGCTCAGCGCAGACACGCTATTAGTACCGTGCAGGGACGCCCTAAGCAAGAAGGAGGCCACCGTTTTGCATATTAAGCAACTTGCCACGATGACTTCCGATGAAGACGGCTGGCCTGTGTCCTACGGAGTATCGACCGTTCATTGAGCAGCTTATGTGAGCGTACATCGGAGCCACACGAAACAAAAAAAGCTGCGCGCATAATTAACGCAGCGCAAGCAACTCCGGGGTTGGCGGCCGTCATCTGGGGTGGCTGCCAATTTCCCACTTGTGCCACCAAAGAAAAACCCGCGTCTTCGTGGATCCTTGCCTTGTCGTCATATGACCTCGCTTGACCCGTTCAGAACATTTCCCGCAACAAAAAAAGCCGACGGAAGCAAGGGTCGAAACGGAGGTCAAGGCCCGATCCCTTTCCGCCGCTCTTCTTTGACCATCTTCCCCGACTCCTTTTTCTTCTGACCCCCTCCTGCGTTCGTGAATGCCCCGCATCTGGACGGCTCTTTTCTTTGCACTTACTTGAGTGATCCGTACATAAAGCGCGGAAAGAAACCGATTGTCCAATCTGGTCCTCTCCCCCTTTTCAGCGACTTTTCTTAAATACGAATCGATACCAACTCGCCCAGCATTACGTACTTCAGTGATCAATGCAAGTGCTGTGACGTCCCGAGGAAACACTCTGGCTGCACGAGAGACACCATAGCTACGAACTAGCAGTCACGTGAACTTTTTAAACGTTGAGTTCAAGGTAGTTGTTATATTCTGTGCCGTCACAGGCGGCACTTTGCTAAGGGGTCATACAACATGCTGGTTCTCACCGCCAGGCGGCCTCGTTCTGCGTGGCAAATCATAGCCAACCAAGTTGTCTCGTACGCATTTTCACTGGTGCCATTGGTGTCGGACGTTTTGCGAGGGTTCCGGAATCGATGACGCAAGATGTAGTGGGGGCACACGACGGAAGTGTGCGCCACTGGGCTCCTTTCGAGCTGGGTGCCTTGTGCCTACCGTCTTTTCGCTTCTGCTCAGCCGCCTTTGCAAAAGCTGGCTTCGGCACTTTCGACACCTTTCGAGAGACGCGTTAACCAGGCATCAGAATGTACGTGAGTACTAGCCACAAGGGAAAACAGAATAAGAAAACTGCAAACGAAGTATATACATAAAAGCGACCGCTCTTGTTTTCCACTTAAAATTTGTTTGGCTTATCATTTACTAGGCGCCTTGGTTTGTCGCGAAAACAAGCGTAATAATGAGCACAGGGGTGAATGCCCGGAAGGCACTCACCGCTCAGTATGGACGTTTGGCGCCCACTCCACGCCCTCTTTTATTTCCGGTTTTTATTTATTTATTTATTCTTGCGATGGGTTCAAACCCGTCTGCCAAAGTGGAATGACCGAGAGCGAGCAAAGAACGAGTGTCCAGTATTCCTCCGTTCTCCTTCCCACCAACAACGCAAACTGCGCAGCATTCATACCAGAAAAAAAAAAGAAAAAAAAGACCGACAAGCCACACGCAAGGCGGGGCAACAAAAGGAGTTCGCTGGGCGTCCACATTTTCCGTATGTGTTCCGCATTTCATATCGCAAATTTTCTTTCTTCGACGCCCGTAGCCCCTGCTTAGACGCCACTTCTGTGTGTTTGCACTCCTTGCTTCCTTTCTTTGTGTCCAGCTAGCAGAGGAAGTGTCCCGGCGGGGTGACCTTTCGGAGCGTCGCCCGCTGCCCACCTGGCCGGGAGAAACCTGCAGAGAGGGAAGAAAGGATGCGCGCCGCGATCCTTTTGCAGCGCATCAACACGCGAGAAGAATGGCCCGATGATGCCGCATGTTTTCACAGATCAATGGCCTGGCCGACTTGCCCCTTTCTTGAGAGCGATAGGTTGCTTGTGGTTTTGTCTTCTGCGACACCGTTCGGGAGTGGCAACCTTCGTTTCGTTAACTCCCGTGTGCGTGCGTTCTGCTCGTATATCCTATGCGCTCATGATACAAGCGCACTCTCCAGTGCCGCTGTTCTCCGACCGCCGAGAGTCGAGCTTTTGACTTTCTTTCTGCCCGTACAGATAATTGATATTCAGTACGCGCCACTACTCACCGTTAATGTGCTTCTGCTACAAGCGATTTCAAAACCCAGAGCATCTAAATTCTGGTGAAGAGAACTTGCAACATTTTAAGAGCGAGAAGATGTGATTTGCGCCACTTTCTTGGTTTATAATTGCGTGCTCTTGTCTCGATAGCATGATATCTTGTCATGACCTCACATAAGCTGATGTTCAATACATATTCCCGAAAATTATTTTTGTTTTTGTTGACACCGTGACTAGATGACACACAACGGACATTTTCCTCGTGAAGTGAAATAAACGTTCTACTTTTACAGCTTGAATACTAATGAGCTGTTCACCTCATACGTGGTCGACCCTGCACAAAAACGACTCGGCTTATATGCGTGTAACAGCGGAGGCACAGAATATCATGCACTGATATAATAAAATTTACTTTCAAGTTAGTGCCGTTGCCTTTGCTTTCATCTCTCTCTCTCTCTTTTTCCTTGTGCGTGCACTTGTGGTTATGGCGCTCGACTGCTGACCCGCAGGTGGCGTGATCGAATCCCGGCCGCGGCGGCTGCATCTTGAAAGGAGGCGAAAATGTTTGAGGCCCGTGTACTTAGATTTAGGTGCACGTTAAATAGCCCCAGGTGGTGGAAATTTCCGGAGCCCTCCACAACGGCGTCTCTGATAACCATACCGTGGTTATTATTATTATCCCTTGTGCGTGTGTCTTTGTACGAAGTGTGACCACAAAGCTATATTCGTATGACGTTTTTTCATTGGTTATTGCAATGGTTTTGCCTCGGCTTGTGCGACGTGCCATCGGGACGACCTGCTTCGGTCGCGGGGCCGCTTATCGGGAAAGCTTTCTCTGCGGCCAACCACCATTTCAACACCGATGATGCCTATCGGGAGAGACAGTTCGTTATCAGCACCGGTGTGATTGTACGCGCACAAGTGACGCGCAAAACAGCAGCACGAGCACACCGGCTCGAACGACGGCTCGCGGATATGACAGCGAATATGCATGGTACCTGAAAACCTCCTGTAAACACGCGGTGAATAGCATTGGAGAGGTCGTGTCTCCCTGCCGTCCATGCTGTCTCCCTAGCCTAGATTGGGAAGAATTAGGGATAAGAGTTAATGGAGAGCATCTCAGCAACCTGCGATTCGCTGATGACATTGCATTGATGAGTAACGCGGGAGACGAATTTCAGCTCATGGTTACTGAACTGGATACGGAAAGTTGAAGAGTAGGTCTGAAAATTAATATGCATAAAACTAAAGTAATGTGGTAAAATCTTGGCAGAGAACAGCGCTATGCGATAGGTGGCGAGACACTGGAAGTTGCAAAGGAGTACGTCTACTTAGGACAGGTAACCGCGGAGCCGAACCATGAGAATGAAATAACTAGAAGAATAAGGATGGGATGGGGCTCATTCGGCAAGCATTATCAAATCATGAATGGTAGTCTACCACTATCTCTCAAGAGGAAGGTATATAACAGCTGCATCTTACCGGTACTTACCTACGGAGCAGAAACCTGGAGACTCACAAAGACGGTTCAACTTAAATTGAGGACGACGCAGCGAGCAATGGAAAGGAAAATGATAGGTGTAACCTTAAGAGACAGGAAGAGAGCAGAGTGGGTCAGGGAACAAACGGGGGTTAAGGATATCATAGTTGAAATCAAGAAGAAATGGATATGGGCCGGGCACCTAGCACGTCGGCAGGATAACCGGTGGTCATTCAGGGTAACTGACTGGATTCCAAGAGATGCCAAACGCGTGAGCGGGAGACAGAAAATTAGGTGGGTAGATGAGATTAAGAAGTTTGTAGGTATAACGCGGCAGCAGAAAGCACAGGACCGGGTTGATTGGCGGAACATGGGAGAGGCCTTTGTCCTGCAATGGGCGTAGACAGGCTGATGACGATGATGATGCATTGTACGCGGGTGCTTGCGTACGCAAGTAGACACGCGCTACGAGTGCGTCCCCGAACGCAAGACTCACGAAGGAACGTTTGTAACGGCTGCTTCATTGGCTTGCACTTCCATATTTTAAAATATTGAACCAAGAATAGGTGGCGACGTAAAATGAATGGTGTCCAATATAATATACGTATTTCGGATGACAGAGCTCTCTATCGACACGAGGCTAAATAACGCGGGCCAAACTGCCTATCTGTGCCGTCAATCGCAGTGCTAAGTCGGAAATATGATTTCCTGTCAGTGTTCTTCTGCCGAGCAGCACATTCCTATTTTGTTGTTTTCACACAAAGTGCCCAGCTGCCGTAAAGCGATCTCTTGCACCGCGACACATTCGCGAGACCTACGAGATACAGCGACGTTTTCGTTTGGCTTGCCTTACTACGGCACCTATAAACCAAGAACGCAAGTACACGGGGTTCCGCCCCTGAGGTACGAAAGCCGCTTGAGTCCCCTCTCTTTGTTTCGCAGTGTCCTCGGTACGGCTTCACCCAACCTGCCCAATCACAAGCATGTGTGCTGCCCCGCCTGCACGTAGTTGTTTGTACACGCGGCGACGAGCGCGGTCACTTCGTACGTCGTGCATCCACTGTTGACGTCGCGTAAACAATCCGTATGCTGTCGCGGCAAGAATTCAGCGTGTGAAACTGTGGGATTCCTCAATGCTGTGTTGTAGGCCCACATATACCCTATGTTGTAGAGGCGATGTTGCAGCAGGCTGCTTTTGCCTGTTTATCCTGCAGAAATGACATTGCTAACATCGAAAATACCCTTTCTCTTATACATGAACTCTAGACGTCTACATGCTAAAAAACAGAGTCCTTTTACTCTCTTTGTTGAGTCCTGACATGCCACGAATGTCAACGAGTCACGCGAACTCTCTCTGGAGAGCATTATATTCCCTTCGTAGAAGTCGCGACTCTCCAAAAGAGCGTTAACGTGTCTCTTTAAAGAGAGTTATTATATGTGACAAGTCAGGATTCACCAAAAAGAGTGAAATGACTCTTTTTTTTTTCTTAGAGTGCAGGTGAGCTTAGACAACTCGTGCTAAAGAGATCTTCATGACGTTCGTAGTGTCACTATATGAGTCGTCAGCGGCTAATCATACCTTATCGCAACTTCGTTACGGCCACTCGTTTAACTTAGAACGTAAAATCAGAAATACGATTGACCTAAGCACAAAATCCTTCACTCTTAATCTGATTTCAGTAAATGTTTCTATCGATACCGCTCATGAGATTTCGAAATGTTTGCTTTCATAAGAGCTTAAGCTACAATCTACATGCACATTCAATTTGTTCGCATGAACATTATTCAGGCGACACGATTAACTAAGCCCGTACGAACCTATGTTCCGGTAAGCTTTATAAGCAGCCTTGTTACGCCTCCTCGCGATCTCATTTACACCATAGCTATCTCCCGTGGGGCACAACGTCAAAAAAGAGCCGTACGATCGTTATGCAATGATTCGAACTAGAGCCCTTCCAGCAACGATACTTCGACATAGTTCACCATTCGACATTACTTTCAGCTTAAAAGAGGTCGGCAGTAAATTGAGACAAAATAAAATTGTGATCCTACGACCTCTCAGGGAAATGAAATGCATACTTTCGTGTCACACATTAGCTTTTTATATAAAATGAACTTGCTATAATGAGATACCCAAGTGCAGATCTGCCTATTAAGTGATAATTTTACTTTGCAGCCTTTATATGCGCTGAGTATATAAGAACGCGTTAAATTATTCGTCTCTTATTTAATGCTCACTTGACTGCATCGTCTTTTTGGGGTCACCACAGCCGCGAAACGCACGAATTAGACGTGGAAGGTTCAGTTGGCGCTAGGAAACGTCCGCGTTGCCTATAGTGCCGATTTGCGCGTGCGAAGCCTCTTCGCGACACGCTTATAGTGTATATCATGTCGGGGCGGTGTCTGTATGCTCTGCATGTATCGAGAAGCCCGCAACGCCAGCGATAACCTTAAACGAATAAAACGAGAAGACGACGAAGAGCTGTTGCACAATTTTCGTAGTTCTGTAAAACCTGTGAACTACAAGTGACTCTCGCGTATGTATATCACCACCTCTACGAATTCTCTTTCTTTCTGTCCACGTTTATTTTTACATCAAGTGCACATACTGGTGCATTATGAAGAACCCCGGGCGTTCAAATTTGATGCGAGACACTCCTCTGCGGCATAACCGACCAGGCAGTTTCGGCCTGTAAGAACCCACAATCTGCTTATTTTCAATCTAACGGAACTGTTCAAGTCGAGCCGAGTATGATATATACCCGAAATAAACCCAAGAGGCGATCACACTGTGCACACACGGCACGCCTGTTTCTGTATGTTACTCTGTCTGTCCAACAGCGTTTAATTCATTCTCCCGAGAGGTCACTGGCTGACGCTCGCGAGTGTGCAGTTTCCGTTGAAGAAGCGAACCGTACAGCACGCGCTTGGACAGATTTCAGCGCCTAATTAACTCGAGGCTGAGCCCGAGGAGAGCTGCAGGCGACTCACCGAACGAAACGAGAGTGAGGAACGATATTGATGGCGAGGCGCCCGACACCGAGATGGATAGCCGAACCTTCATTGGATCGTGTATGCGCCTCGCTATAGCGTGGTATCTGACGGTTGGCCGAGGAGTCTTCCGCAAGCTGCACGACCGGCCAGGAGATGGCGCATAGAGTCACTACAAAAATTTCAGAGTATCGCATCTGTTTTCCGCGCGCCGCCGCCGACGCGATTGGCTTACTTGCATCACGTGACCTCTCGCCGCCATATCCCTTCCAAGCGCTTTGGGTGCAGGCGCGTTCAATGCAGAGCGTGGCCGGACATTTAGCAGTACCACGGTCCCCAGAAGTACTTCGTCGCTTTTTTAAACACGTCATGCAGACAGGGGCGTAAGCAGACATTTTTTTCGGGGGGGCGGGGGGCACCTCCTTGATCTGAAGTGGGGGCCTGGCAGGCAGATGTGGTCGAGTGTCAGTTTGTGCTATGTATGCCACGGGAAAAAAAATCCAGGGGGGGGGGGGGAGGGCACGGGCCCGGTGTGTCACTCCCTGGCTACGCCACTGCATGCAGATGCCAGAAGACAGTAGCTCACCAGCAATCGAACGTTACTGGTGAGCTACTCTGGGAATCTCGTTTATTTTTGCATGCCGTGTGGGAAAAATTAATACCAAAGAGCGCCGTTCTACGTGGCTGCATAGTTGGCCGGAATGAATTCGACCCTCTCGAATAACACTTCTTCCTGCAGTGAACTACACTAACTATGCTGGAAAAGATCTTATGCGACAGGATACTTCACCTTTTCGGTTCGCTATGGTCAGCGATATTGCAAACTACATACCTTTCTATTTGCTCGGCTGTTTATATCGATCTGTTGAACAGATTACGCATGCTATCTGAGTTATGAACGTGTCACCCACGAGAGCGAAATCGAAGATTTAATAAAATATTAACTGTTTAGTGGTATACTTTGATGGCAATTGTGACATGATCATTTGCCATTGCGCAAAACAGAAGCGTGGAACTCTGTTCATAAACTTGGTATAAGGCAATGTATCAAGCGTATTTTTAAATTTGTGGCAAAAAAATGCTGCTAATGCTGCATTGCGCCGAGCGTACCCTTAAAATACTGTTTAGTTGGTGAGAAATGGTCACAGCAAAAATAAAAAAGCAGATCGCACGCATTGAGGGAGTCAATTTTATACGAGCCTTAGGTCTATATACATACTGTGTTGCAGTAGCATGCGCTTTAAAAATTCCGGGACATGCTATTTCTGATCAAAAGAACATAAAGCACCGTGCCGAGGAAGTTTTGATTAGAGTTCATTATGAAAAAAAAAGTGCAGCAGTGCAGGAACCAAACCCCAGCTGTTCACGCGCTGGCAACAAAAAAAATCTGTTTGTGGGAACGCAGCAAAATATTTGTAAATTCATTGCAACGTTGGGAGTATTAAAGGCCAATTCCGGCGATTTTTCGAGGTCGATGGATCTCAATGAAATTCGCTGGGTACGTTCCTTTGCACGTTTCCGTCATTTATGCCAAATTACAGGCTTGAGTCATGCGCAGATTGTTTGCAAATGACTTTTATAAAGATTGCCTGCAAACGCCCTCCTGGCTTCCCACAATTATTGGCAACATTGCGTCTGTGACGTCAGTATTGGGAAGGCGGCGGAAGTGACGCAGCCGAGGGCACCGCTAACTTCGGCCGCTACAGCGAGCGTCTGCTGTGCTGGCCGAGACACTGTCAGTTGCAGACATTACAGCTGATGCGCGGCGTGCTCACATCTCTACTGTGCGCCTGCTCGTCCCGGTTGTCACAGTTTTCATACTCCGCGCCGGCGTGACCGGGATGCCTTGCACGACTTCCGGTTCATTCGTAACAACGTCTACGTCATACGTAGACAGTACACTCGGTTGGGTTTCGGTTTCGGTGTTGCGCTTTTTTGCTTATTTAAAATTATTCTCCAATTTGCCGAGTATTTCTGCTATCGGGCCCGTAACAGGAGCCTCTCAGGAACATAAAAGCACGATTACTTTGACATGGCCAAAAAATCGCCGGAGTTGGCCTTTAAGGAGACAAGAAATAGGAAATGAAACAATTAAGTAGTGATGTCAATCATTTTTGATGACCTATTTTCTACGTATCGCAAGATAAGAAGCACCTTACCTACCGCACGCCGATTCGCCCGTGCGTTCGGCTGCTGGCGTTCCGAATCAAGACATAAATACGTCGCGCACAACTTCCAGTTACCGTACACACACAACTTCTATTACACATATCAACCAGTTGAACAGCAAGCATGGTGCTCAAGCAAGCTATGCGTCAGCGATCAGTCGAAGGACGCCATGTTGAATGTTCTCGATGTTGTTCGATAACGTTCTCGAGTGCAGTGAACCTGAACACCGACTGCAAAGCTAGCGCAAACAGTCAAGATTCACCAAATGTTGAAGTAAATGGCATGTCGCACGATGTCACGGCGCTAATGCAACTATGTTTACAGCCCCAGACCTAGCGAACACACCCGGGCGTGACACGAAAAGAGCCCGATGAAGCGATGAAGAGAGTTCGCGAGCACATCGCAACATTTGCCGTACGTTTCATTAGTTACACCGCTAACCGCGCAGTCGATCCATACCTGTCGATGACTCGAAATCACTTCTAATATCCTCTTCAAGAAACACACACACGTAATGCCGTTCCGCCGAGCGTAACACGGCACCGAGGCTAAAAGTTCGGTCACTTCTCAACACATGTTAGCAATGCGCCGGGCGGTCTGGAAGGGAAATGGCCGCCGCCGCCCAATGTTGCCCGCGTGAAGCCTACCTTTGCGGTACTCTGATTTTCCAGTGACTCTAATGGCGCACTCACTGCCTCGGCAACACTGCTGTTTGAATGAAAGAGAGGTCTGTACGTACGCACTGTATCGACACACCTTGTTTCCCCGTCACTCCACATGTCGGACACACAAAAACATAGTGCACCAGCCTTGCTTCCTTTTCTAATGATGTGCAGCGAAAACGCACCCTGTATGTAAATCAACGGTGGTATCAGGCTCAAAGCCGTGCGTTTTTCAGCTGCAGTCAGACAACAAACTGCTCGCCGCTCTTACGCCAGCCATGACGCGAACACCCTCCACCACTGCAGCATCTTAGCGGCTATGGCGGCGCACTGCTAAGCTCGCGGATACCGTGGCTTCCGCATTTCGATGAACTCAAAAAACGCCCGCCTACTTAAATCGCGTTAAGAAGTCTGGGTCATAAAAATTATGCGTGTGCTGCGGCACAATAAAGGCATTGCTGCGCGATCCGCGCAGGCCTGCAGATTTCATTTATTTATTTATTTATTTATTTATTTATTTATTTATTTATTTATTTATTTATTTATTTATTTATTTATGTTGATGTGTGTGTAGGGGGGGGGGGGGGGCAACGTACGTGCGACGTGGGTATTCCTTTCGGCCTTCTGTCTGTTCTTCGTTCCATGCTTTTTTGCGCTGTTCATCTTCAGTTTAAAGAAAGCGACCGCGAAGTATGAAATAAAACCACGTGACTCTACAGCACTGCAGCGCTCTCAGCCATGCTTCGAGCGAAACAGCCGGCGCGCGTCGAGGACGACAGCGCTCGCTAGCAGTGTATACAGCCGTCATAAACGCTGACGATGCCTAGAGCACTCGCTGCACTGGCTGCGCACAGACTGCGTTGGCAGACTTGTGAGTAAACGTGAGCTTTTTCTTCTCAGTCCATGTATTAATCCTCATTTGATGAGGCATCTAAGGCCTTGAAATATAACTTCACTTGAACTACACCCATCAATTTCGTACCGGTTTGCCGAAGCGTTTATACTAATTGCTGTTCAAGATAATTTCTACCAATTATGTATGACTCCAATTTTGATTTATGACATGCCTTAATGTCAACTCTATCATATACAACCCTTATCTTAACCCTTTCCGTTCCTTTTGTTATTTTTCTTTCCTTTTTTCTTTCTTTTTTACTCCTCATGGCTTTCGGACAACGCGCACAGGCGCTTGAAAGGGTTGTCTGGAAGATAGCAGACTTGTGCCACTGGTACACAGATGTAGTGCAGCAGTATCAATTGCCCATCTCAGTGTGAGCTTTCCGCTTACTTCGCCACAACCCTCGCTTAGGGCGTATCCGCACAAGCGACTGCGTTGAAGAATTCGCTACGCAGAAAATCCGGTGTTGCTGGATCCGGGATCGGCGGCGGCGTCTTTGGTTGTGAGCGAAAAATCAGCGTTTTCCGTGAGCGATACTTCGAGTTAGATGCAAATAAAGAAACAATAAAAAAATCTTCGGTTTGAATGGGACCGGGATTCGAACCTGCGACCAGTCACTGCGTGGCGCGATGTGTTTAGCCGGTCGGCCACCAGGCATGCATCCGCTAGCATATATAAACGGCGAGCTATTTATATACACCATTAAGCGTTGGTGGTACGCACATCTCGGAGGTTCTTCAGCGTTTTGACTGTCACCCGCGAGCTCGCGCAATGGGCCCAGATCGCCTCGGGTGCCTCGATGCCAACGCCTCCGCTTCCAGGATGGAGATACCTTAGACCAACTCCGCGCCGCCATTTCTTCGCGGGAGCCATATTGGTTCTAAAGTGTCAGGCAGTGGCTATAGCGAGGGGACGGTGCTGCAAACGCGTTCGTGTTTAAGTAATAAGATCAGTTCTTTGACCGATATAACACGCTGCTGTGTGCCACAGCAGCGTGTTATAGTTGAAATCAAGAAGAAGAAATGGATATGGGCCGGGCACGTAGCACGTCGGCAGGATAACCGGTGGTCATTAAGGGTAACTGACTGGATTCCAAGAGATGGCAAACGCGTGAGGGGGAGACAGAAAATTAGGTGGGTAGATGAGATTAAGAAGTTTGCAGGTATTACGTGGCAGCAGAAAGCACAGGACCGGGTTGATTGGCGGAACATGGGAGAGGCCTTTGCCCTGCAGTGGGCGTAGACAGGCTGATGATGATGATGATGTGTGCCACTATGTATACTGTTTCACATGCGAAAGGCCAACGGATGTTTCGCTTCCCTCGTAACAGCGAACGAAGAAAATAAAATGGGAGGCGCAAGTGAAACGCGACCGCTGTTATCCGACAGACAGTAGTACCAAGATATCGGAGATTAGTTGCTGACTTGTCGCAGCGTATGACCGTGCATTTTGATCGCTGGCCGTGAACATGCTATTGGACAAATTCATGCACGAACTAAATACTTATATCGCTATAGCTGCACAGCATAATCATTGTGTGAATCTTATATTACAGACGAGCTGTTACGCTTTTCGTTAGGCCGTGCGGAGTCAACGAAATTCGGTCCATGTCGCCTATGCTTACTTAAGCCAACTTAAGCTTATATACGCCTAGTTAAGAAAGTTATAGCTCAGGCTTAAATTAAGCTTAGTCAAGCCAATCAATACTAATTGTAACAATCAATACTGATCGAAACCAATAAAGCTGCCGGATTAAGCCAAGTTAAGCTTAAAAAAGCCTAGTTAAGCCGGTATATCCCGGCCCAATTTTTAGCTTGGACAAGCCACTCAACACTAGTCGACGCCAATCAATATTGACCGACACCAATTAAGAAAGATTATGCTGAGTTAGTGTGGATTGTGTCGGATTACGCTAATCGCAGGACCGCACACGCAGACCGCGTTCAATTCAATTAATTTGCACTAATCCGGGTCAAGATGAGATGGCCTAGCCATGAGGTAGCTTCTGAGTCCAGTCTGGTGTACCATGAGGTACACCAGACTGGACTCAGTTAATCCTGATTAAGCCGCACTAACCTAATCCGGATTGAACTAGTCCTGAACAAGTAAATTTGGAGTAAGTTGAGAATGCCCGCCAGTTAGATGACTCAGTATGGCCACATTAGGCCATTCCGGATTAGCCCGAATTAAGTTAATATTGAACAAGTCAATTTTCAGTAAGTTGAGATTACCTAGCCGGATGGATGACTGCGTATGGCCACATTAAGCCGATCCGCATTAAGCTAATCCTGAACAAATCAATTTTGAGTAAGTTGAGAATGCCTAGCCAGTTAGATGGATCAGTATGGCCACATTAAGTGAAGCCGGATTAAGCTAATCTTGAAGAAGTTAATTCTGAGCAAGTTCAGATTACCTAGCCAGTTGGATTACTGAGTATGGCCACATTAAGCCTATCCGGATAAAGCCTGATTAGGCTAATCCGGATTATTGTAATCCTGAACACGTCAATCTTGATTAAGTTGAGATTGCCTAGCCAGTTGTTGACTGAGTGAGTATGGCCAGATTAAGCCAATACGGATTAGCCCGGATTAAGCTAATCCTTAACAAGTCAATTTTGAGTAAGTTCAAATTGCTTAGCCATACTCCTCGTCTACGTGTTTCGCGCTGTCAGCTGCAATGAATCTACACCAACTCGCCCAGTTTTCCATCCCACTCAGTTTTTGACTGAGTATAGCCAGATTAAGTCAATCCAGATTAGCACGGATTAAGCTCATCCGGATTGACCCGACCAAAGCATCACTAACAAACCCGTCTGAAGTTAGACACCCGTTCCCGCCAAAACAACGCGAAGCTCAGACATGCCATCGTGAAGCTAACCACGACACCAGGTTCCGCCAAAACTCTTCAACGCCTAGAGCACCATGGCCAGGTAATGTATGTCATGATGTACATGACATGCATGACATTATTTTCACGTTATGACCAGTCACCTATGTTCATCATACGCTCTTGTCATGCCATGCCAATTTTGGTACACATCAAGTTAATCAAACGGCCGCGAGAGCACTAAGACCTAGGCGGCCAGTTAGATGGATAAATATGCTCAAAATGCCTATGGTTTACCATGAAATGCTTCTCGTTTAATAATAAATGCCTAACCTAATGGTTACTAAGAATATATGCGCAAGCCCTACCGTCACAACGGATAAACTGAGCCAAATTCCTGCGCATTTTTCTGAAAGCGCTCCGTCGCTGCATGCCAGGCAGTGCAAGCGAACGGGAACGTTTGAACCAATATGGCGCCCACAAAAGCAGCGTCTCCACCCTGTAGCGGAGGAGGCGCACACATCGAGACACCCTCAGATCGAGATCGCACATTGGAACCGGAGGGCGTCCGCACTTTGGCTTTCCTTGCGGCACGGTTTAGGTCTCCACCGAAGCCAGGCTAGCGATTGGGAAGACCATGAGAACAACACGGTCCGATTACGCTGTCGCGTTCTACTGATGAAAGCGAAGCTCAAGCGTCCTCCAAGTTTGTTTTTTTTTTTGTTGCATCTACACAAACGTATACATAAATGACAATGTCCCTTGATCATGCCACATGTTATGTCAGCCTGCGAACAAACCATGTCGAAAGTTGAAGGGAAGCAATGCAAGGTCGAAATTAACAGATACGCAATTTTAGGTGTCCCCCGTGCAGTTATACAGGACTTTTGTTGTTGTTGTTGTTATATGCTCTTTGGGAGACGTTGGCGCTTTTATATAGCGCTGACTACTCCTTTACACAGATAAAAGAAATTGCGAAATTCACAGCCATTCGAAAGAAACTAATAAAATTGCACCTTATATGACAGTTCACGTAAGCACGTAAGCCAGACAAGCCATAGAAAAGAAAAAAATCACACAGGCACAAAGTCCACTAACATAGCGGCACGAAAGACAACACGGAATACAGTCCAGTCATAACAATAGTCGTCACATAAAACGCAGTCACATAGACGCCGAATACGTTGAAAATAACGCAACACATAACGTCCATGCAAATAACAACGCTAACATTGACAAGTCCAGTCAAAGGGACACGGAATAAGTTTACGCATGATGCGACCCACAACGCGACTCGGGTCAGAGTACATGTATAAAATCAGCCTAAAAAGCTTTTCTCAATAATTTCCAAGTATATCAGTTTGTTTCTGAAATTTATTTAGAGCTATTGGTGCCTGTTTTTTGTAAGGCATGTGTTTGCCATAGACCTGGCATTTTCAGGAGACTGAAGGGCTTGCGGTGCCATTAAATCTCGTCATAGCTGTTGTCCTTCTCCCTCTCTTTACTGGGCACCTGAATTCAGTCGTGTTTCGCAGCTGCGTTTGTGGTATATCCATTGTACAGCGGTGTGCCCGTACGCTTTCACTGATCACTGATATTACGTATACTTCCCAGCCCAGAGCGCGCGTGGAACGGCTCTCGTGCTGCCGGTCTCTGTTCTCCCGGCAGGCTAGAACACCGGTCGTGTGTCGCGCCAAACCAGGTCAACGGCTCTCGTATCGCGTTATCTCACTTTTCAGGTCTTCGCGACAAGCAGGAGCACCACGAGCTGGAAAACGCCAAGGGCCCGTCACGAAGTGGCACCACCCTCTGCGTTGTCGCCACCGGATGACGCACAAGCACGGCGATCGAAGGAAGCGGCGTTCTTAGCGCAAACGTTCTCCAATTTTCGCATTCGTTTAAGAGATGACAAGCAGGCTGATCGAGGTCCGACAAGTGAAAAGCGTCTCCCAATGGGGGAAAGGCGTCCGCCAGCACGAGCTCTGGCGGAGCAACAAGCGTGTTGGGGGCGAAGATGCGTATTATATGCCCTCCACAACGAAACACACTAGGCCTTGAAGTAAATATTAAAAATATCGCATAGTTATCTTTCTTACCTAATTGAGCGCAATATAAAATTAGGTTGACAAGCGCCACATCACGGCCAACTATGTCACTGGTTTCATTCAGTTGCATATATATATATATATATATATATATATATATATATACACACGCAGGCTGCCCCAGCTATTTCTAGCCAGAGTTTAAAAACATGCCCACTCACTCTATGACGATGCCTTGCTGACTATAGTACCTGGAGTACGTCACACTATATTTAACGCGATAGCGGTAAAGAGCTTGTTTCACTGAAATTCCGGTGTTAGCGTCGGTGTAGGTGTCGGCGTCGTTGGGTGTGAGCGAAAAATCATCATCTTGTCCGTGACCGAAAAATCGAGACAGATGCAAATAAAATAAATTGTAAAAAACTTCGGGTTCTAGTGAGAATCGAACCAAGGCCTAGCAATCCGCCTCTTTCATTTTCCTGTGCTGCCCTCTGCCGTTCCAACAGGGGCTTGGTAGGGGCCGGTACAACCGGTATTGCCAGAAGGAAAGCCTCCGAGATGAAGAGACGTTTCGCCATTTTTCCGCTAGGGGAAGGACGCACGCGCCGGGGCATCGTGAAAAAAGCCAATTGAAAAGGCGATGCGCACGGGGCCCGCCCTCTGCGTTCTACTCTTGCAGGCGAAGTTCAAGCGTCCTCCAAGCTTCTGTGTTCTTAATTGCCTAATTAGGCATGTTTCATTAGCTAACTTTTAAAGCAATGAAGCTGGGCAAAAAATTCCAATGAGAAAGTTGTAGATTGGTTAGCAAAACGTCCGATTAGATAGTTTATAACTTTCCATCTACTAAGGATTGGTGTTTTTCTGCTTACTACAGATGCCCGCGAAATAGAAAAAAAAAAACCACGTGATATGCCCGTTTGCGCGCCGTTTACTACTACTACCACAGCATTTGGCCGGGTGTGCTGCCTCGACAGGGCTGTGCGATGACGCACGTTTTCCTAGCAGCAACACAAGCGATAACCGCTGCGTCTGCTCATCGTTGTCATGAACCGCCTCGACGGAAGCGTATCGTTTGTACGCGGAACGTTAAAGGAGCACTAGAATCACGGCGCGCATAGGCGCGCAAGCGGGCATGTCACGTGGCATTTTTTTTTTTGTATTTCGCGGACATCTGTAGTAAGAAGAAAAACAGTAATACTTAATAGATAGAAAGTTAAAAACTGCTTAACTGAACGTTTTGCAAACCTTTCGCACTTGAATTTTTGTTCAGCTTCGTTGCTTCAAAAGTTAGTCAATTAAACATGCCATTTAAGAAGAACACAAAGAATTGTCGTACTCCAGGCAATAGTCAGCAACATGCGTATATATATATATATATATATATATATATATATATATATATGAGACGTTTCGGCCGCGGGACCGGCTTTTGTCGGAGTGGCCGGTCCCGCGGCCGAAACGTCAGTCCTTTACAGAACAATTTTTCCTGCGTGCTTTATTTTTTTGAACTTTTACTTCCGGGTCCTTTGTTAGCACTTCATCGTTCTATATATATATATATATATATATATATATATATATATATATATATATATATATATATATATATATATATATATATATATATAACTAGGCTGCTTGAGAAAAGAAACAGGAAATACGAGGCAATCATATATCACAGGCGCGTATTGGAGAAGTTACATGGCTCCCTCATATAGTGCTAAAGTGCGCGACGTCCTTGCGATGCCACCGTAACAACATGAAAGTTGAAACACTTCAGTTCCGTTTTTATTTCTTGAAGTTTTTTTTTTTTTTTTTTTTTTTTAGTGATCTCTCACACCATGACCACTGCATTTGGTCTCTGTGTCGTAACCAGCCGACTGCTTGACGTCCGGAGACACTGTGCGCATGGCACGCGCATTTCAATCGGTCCTAATCACGCAGTCACACAATTCCTTTCTCGAAGAAGTCGCATTTCATGCCGGACAACAACGGACTACTTGGATGAAAGCGACACCAGCACAAAAGCAGGCAGATAAAGGAGATTACCGAACAAGCGTTATGAGGCCCTCGTATGAATTCCTGCGGACACTCCTTTACATTTATCGCTCGCGCCACAATGAGGGGTATTGTTCTACTTACCCTCCCTCCCCCCTCCCCCCCCCCGCGAATTTTTTTCAATATTTCATCTGTATATATACACGCATACATACAAACACACGCCGGAACTTAAATAAAGTGTGGTAGAACCCCCCCCCCCCTCCTTCGCGAAAAAAATGTCTGGCTACACTGCTGCGCAGCTTATAACCTTGAATACATTGGGGGTGACAAGCACATGGAGTTAATGTGGTGCAGAGTGTCGGGAATAGGACGCCTATATGCGGGAACAGCATTGCAAGAATATACCCAAGAGACTTGCAGGCAATGGCAGGGCGGCCTGCGCTGCACGCGCAAATTGCTTCTCGGTGCACAAGCAGACATGTTCACTAGTTTCTTTGTTTGGGCAAGCAAAACAAGTTTATCACCGCGTGACGTAACAACTTAAATGTGGCGAGAAGTAGCGCGTAGCTTTTTTATTCCGAGCTGCACGCAACAAGTTTGCCGCACTGCCCGCAGAAGAGCGGTTGCGGCAACTGGTTCTCCACGAGGAAGGGAGGAGGACAGGGGAGAGAGGGGGCCGTCCTTGACGAGGCTGTTTCGGTCGCGCATCTGGTTACGTCACGTTGCACCGTTATGCGGTAACTGTGCCTCCCTCCTCGCCCTCGTCGCAAGGAGGCCCGCCGGAGCACTGGCGCGCTTCCATCGCCGCGAGTGGCGCTGTCGAAGGCCGCGCGCGGTCAGCTTACTCACTCGGCAATCTCCCCTGTGCCTGCAACGCTGCGGATGCTACGCGGCAAGTTCGGTCAGCACAATGCGTCCCACCGTCGTTTGGTGGTCAGGGGCGCTTTCCCGTAAGGCTCGGAACCGTTACTCGGCCCTCGCGTTGATGGTCCGAACCTTCTTTTGCTGACTCAAGCGCCACTTTGGCCAATCACGCGATCGCCTTCCGAAACGTCATTACACAGCGCCAGCCAATCGTAGCTCCGAATGGTCGGCTGCGAGGGAGGCGCCATATGTGGACTGCGGATACGAAAACCAGGCCAGGAAAACGCGCCACATGATCTAAACAACGCACCTTCACACCACACTTGCTCCATATTTCAGCGCAGAATGTACAGTATAAAGAACGATTTCAAAACACCGACATACACTTATTCGTGAGAACGCAGTCGCGAAAGGCCCTTCCGAGGCACTCGAACGAGCTTCTTTCACAGATTGTGTTGCAATCAAGGGGCAAGCTCAGCCGGATGCTCGATCAGCTGTCGCGGTGACGACGGGTATGCACCTTAAAGCTCCAGTTCTGCCGAGCGCTATTCCGATGCTGCACTTGTCTGAGCATCGCAAATAGCTATTCGGTCATTTTAAAGCGAGACCGTACGGGGATATATTGCCGGCTCACGGTATCTCTGAAGTACACGCACTTATTGAAACAGTAAATCTTTTTCTTTCTTTAAATTTATTTAAACTGAATTAAGGATGACTACTTGTAAAATGCGCCTGACAATCCTAGAGAAAATGCCTGGCAATCCTAGAGAAAATGTACAATGGTCAACTCTCATATCTATAACGACGGAGCGTCGTGCTCCGAACAGCACGAGCGACATCTACAGTTGAAAACGGGGCACCTCTGAGCATGCGCAGCCCCACTGATGCGCCTACCTTGCATTTTCGATCGTTGGTTATCACCGCGAATGCAACAACTGCTTTGGCCGTTGGAAGCGCTGTCAACAGTTTATAACAAAAACAAAAAAGAAAAAAAAAAGAAAAAAAAAAGGAACCGAAGCGAAGCCAAGCGAACCGTTGTCAGCGCGCGATGAAAGCTATGCTGTGTGTTGATTTGCCGTTCGCGGTCACATTGTCCCAGCAGCAGATTTGCGTCCACTTATAAGTTTATCCATTGTCCGGCGCATAGTCGGTATGATATGATACAGCGAACCGAGAATAAGTACGCAGTATAAAACACGCCGATCCGGTGATTGCACTCTCTCTTTTTTTTAGGCGCTATACGGTTGACAGCGCTTCTGACGGCGAAATCAGTTGTCGCGGCCGCGGCGATAACAAGGACGGAAATTACATGGCGAGCGCATCAGTGACACTGCGCATGCTCTGATGTGGCCCGTTTCAAGCTGTAGATGTCGCTCATGCAGTTCTGAGCACGACGCTCCGGCGTAATAGACATGAGAGTTGACCACTGTACATGCCACTGAGACAAGAGGAATCCTTAACTGTCTCATTTTCTGTGCACACTGTGAGCGCTACTGATTAGTCACTCATTTTTATCATCTCTACAAGTCATCATCACTTGTTAGACTTGAGATATGCGATCATCAGTGTGTGACAGCTCGACTGAATACAGCGGTTCCTCATAAGTGGGGGATTTTGCTGGGTGACATCATCTCTGCAATGCATACACCTGGAGAAGCATAAGCTTATAGTCCTCCAGACATCACTGCGTCAATGTGCTTGCTTGGCATAGCTCGGGAACGGCGTCGGATAAGCTTCGCATGAATATCGCTAAGGACGTATATGCGCAGTCCGTCGTGTGCATCTGGTGGCTCCTGTGAAACACTTGAGCATCCAGACTGTACCGCATTCGTCACGCAGCGGGCATTGCTGATTAAGGAATACAATTTCCTTGTATTTCAGTGCGCGACCATTGACGATTACCTCCTTCCGAGAGGGTGTGCTGCTCGACGCGACGAGGCCCATCGAGCTCTGCTGACTTTAATGGACCAAACGGATCTGGTCACCGCTTATAGACTTTTTTTTTTGTTTTTTCGCGCTTTAACCTATTTTTGTCCCAGTCTTCGTCATTCTCTTTTTTCTCTACCTTTCCCTCTTCTCTCCTCCTATCTTCGTTTCCTTCCTCCCGAAAGAGTAGGCAGGCGCTGTGCTAATCTAGGTGGCAGTTGCCAGCCTGCTCTCCTCTGTGTCCTTGTGTATGCATATCAAGTGACACTAATAATGACTGCATATGAAAGAGCGAGACGTGTAAGCCTCGTTTCACAGCATTTCAGTGAAGAGGCAATCAAAACTTCACATTATCTCCTGGTCATCGGCATGCCGTACCACGTTACCCCCGCGTCCACTTATAGCGCGGTGCTCCGTGACCTACTGATTATGCGAAGCCGAAACGCAAAGAGCTTAACGATGGTTATAATTGAAATTGAAAATGAAATTTTATTCCGCAACAAGAACACGTCACGAGGAGGGCAGGTGAAAGCTGTGAGAACAGCGTGAGAAGCCCTGACCTACGAGTACACAGGGTGGCACAGAAGACGTGCGGCTAAGTACAACCAAATTAAAGAAAAGTATGTTTCACATTGTGCTTTAAAAACAAAACAAAAACAAATTAAAAAATTACAATGCTGGCATAGAAAAGGTAGTCGCTACATCACATTATACAAACACTAATCGCAGTTATTTTGGTGATATGCTAGATATGTCAATATTATGTTCCTTAGTTATGCGGTTTAGAAGTGTTGAAACTTTATCATTTGATTTCCGTAATTTGTTCTACATTTCGATATGTACCACAATTCAGGTTGACGTACATTATAAGCAGGGAAATTTTTCTCTAACGTTGCTATTCTTGCAATCTTATCGTTATTTTTCAATAAACCGAACTTGTGCAGACGACTTACTTTGTAATCATGTAATAATGCAACCTGAATGATGCAATGTTTTTTAAATAATTCTGCTGTGTGGGAGCGATATGGCACTTTAGAGGCTAGACGCAAAGCTTTCTTTTGCAAGACGGTAAGTTTGCTAATGTTTACATTTGTCGTTGTGGACTATACAATAAATGCATAATTCATTAAAGAAGAAAACAACGAGTTGTATATGAGCATGTCGACATAAACCGGAAAGGTGTATCAATGGCGGCGCATAACGCCGATTATGCGAGATAGTTTAGTAATAATATGGTTCACATGAGCATCCCATGTCATGTCTTGTGAAAAATACACGCCTAATGATTTAAAACTTTTGACAACTTCAATTTCTGAGCTATTTAACGAAATGATCGAAAAATGAGCTTGTGTGTGGCGGGGGTGAAATAAGACAGCTTTTGTTTTGTTTATGTTTAGTTTTAGGGAGTTTACTTGGGCCCATGAGTTAATTTTAGACAGTGCGATATTCGCTCGACTACCTAGATCGCTGCTATATCTGCTTGAAAAAAAACTCGTTATCATCAGCGTATATAATGCAATGGGCTGATTCATCAATACGGACTATCCCATTAACATAAAGTATAAAGAGAAACGGTCCCAGGATGCTTCCTGGGGTTTTAAGGGTTTTGTTGCGGAATGTCTGCCTTCAATTACGACGAATTCAGTGCGGTGTTGCAAGTAAGACGTGATTAATTTGTGCGCAATGCCTCTTATACCGTAATGACACAACTTTTGTAGGAGAATTTTTTGATTAATGAGGGCGAAGGCCTTTGAGAATTCCAGAAAAAGACCGAGTGCCATATTTCCGGATTCAAAATTTTCTAGAATGTATTCCTTTTGTGCCAGTAGCGCGAGCTCGGTAGATTTATTTTTTCGGAAGCGGTACTGTGCTGAACTGATCAAGTTGAACTTGTCAGTAAAAGAAGTCAGGCGTTTCAAAATTATTTTCTCCAAACTCTTCGAGAACACAGGTAGAATCGATATATGACGGTAGTTGGACTTGTCATTTCTGGGACCCCTTTTATAGATAACTGTCACCTTTGCTATCTGCATGTTTCGCGGGAAATGTCCTGTGGACAGACATATGTTAAATATGTAGGTAAGGCAGGGTGCTAGCATGTCAATAACATATTTAACATGTTTCATTTGAATATTGCCCGCGTCAGCGGCTTTGCTATTACTGAGTGTCAAAAATGTCGCTACTAATTCACTTTCTGAAACTGGCTCTAAAAATATTGTTTGGTTGCTTCGATTATTCATGTATCTTAAGGCGGTACCACTGATTGTAGTGCCACCAACTGATAAAAAGAAGTCGTTAAATGCATCAGCTAAGTCAGGCCCTTCAATTTCTATCCCATCTTTCACAATTTTCGTTACTGGAACCCGGTGCAATGCTAAGCGTACTGTCAAGTGCCTTCCAAACGTTTTCTGTACGCCCTCGTGTTGAGTTAAACAGGTTCGAATAATATAGTTTTTTTTTTCATCACGAAGGCGTTTGGTGACAAAGTTTCGGTACTTTTTAAATACTTTGAGAGCTTCAGGGGACTTACTCACTATAAATGCCTTGAACAATTGGTCCCGCTTTCTTATAAGCTTAAGACATTCTTTATTTACCCAAGGTTTCCGACTTTTTCTAGATGTTTTAAACGTCTTTAGGGGAAAACATTGAAGATATACTTCTGAGAACTAGTTCATAAATAAATCGTATGCTAAATTGGGGGCGCTCGCTGCGAACACATTGATCCAGTCGGTTCTACCTAAGCGTTCTCTAAAAAGGGTCAATGTTTCAGGATTTATAAGTCTATAGAAAAATTCTGCGCGCTCATGTTTGGGAACGTTAATGAGTTTGCTTGCGAACATAAATATAGGCATGTGGTCACTAATATTGTGAATTAAAGTGCCAGCCGTAACGAGGGAAGGATCAAAGTTAGTTATAACTCATAAAAAGATCTAAGAGTGTTGATGATTGTGAAGTGATTCGCGTATGAGCCATTCTAACATTTTGACAATAATGCGAGCTTAACATTGATTCAAGTTCTAATTTACCACTGCTGTCAGCTAACATGTTGATTTTGAGGTCACCACCTAAAATTAAGGCATATTTTTTTTTCACTCACAAATTCTAACGGAGAGTCTAAAAAAGAAAGAACACAAACGGACATCATTTGAAGGAGGGCGGTAACATACACAAAAGACTGATGTGCCAGATCTAATAGTAAGTATTTCATAAAAAGGAGAAATGCAGCAGAATTCAGACACCAACTTACAGTCTATTGAACTTGATATTAGCATAGCTACGCCACCACCCCTTTTGCCTGTGCGGTTCATGTAGTACGATTTGTAAGTTGGAAACGTAAATACATCGTCTTCCCAAGCAAACAACGTTTCGGAAAACATCACAACGTCAAAGCATACTTGTGCTTCACTAAAAAAATACTCGAATTCATCCTGTTTATTCCTACCCGATCTAAGGTTTAAATGAACGCAAATGAGGCTTTTTTCCCAACAAGTGTCATGCTTTTTTCACAACAAGTGTCATACCAGTTTCTAAGATTAATAAGGTCTATAGGTGCGGTTAAGGGAAGCATGATAAAAAGAATATCAAAAGAATATGAGGAGGGTAACAGTGCAATGCGGGTAACAGTATCACAGCTTATCAATGTCGGCCAAACAACGAATGACAACCGCGTTGTCACCCTCTCTTTTCCTAACGAGAATCTTGCCGTTGCAATGCCTTGAAAAACGATAGCCATTGTTCTGTGCCCAGTCTTTTGCGCAGCGCAGCAGCTCTCTGTTTTGCTGGGTCATGTTCTCAGTGATCGAAACACCCGATGAAGCATATCTTAGGGCTTTCCGCTTTCCCAGCCACTTATCACGAGTTTATTGTTGGGCAAATCGAACTATGATTCCGCGTGTTTTGTTTGGCTTTGACGGACGTCTGTGGATAGCGCCAATGTCATTCCCCGTCAGCTCTGGCAGGTTAGCAATCTTGGCCACATCATTCAACCTACGCAGCAAATCCTCGTTTGGCATGGCTGGGATGCCGTGAACTTCTATGTTTAGTCTCCGACTACGAAACTCGAGAGCATTCACTGTAGCTTTCAGTTGTTGAATGCCACTTGAGGTGCAGTCCGCCTCTAATTTTCCAACGCGTTTGTTTAAACTAGTGATGACCGTTTCCTGCTTAACTTGAGGGCTCAGGATGTCATCGTACTTCTGTGACAATAGCTGGATTGAGTCCTTAATTTCTCCAACATGAGCCGGCAGTCCTGCCAATGCATCAAGCCTCCTAGTTATATCTGCCAAACAAAAGGCTAACTCAAAGTCCATGCTAGTTTTCTCCCCACTTTTCGCTTTTGATGAACGGCAAGCATTACATCGCCATGCCCTGCGACCGCTCTCGCCTTTAGTCTTAAATGTCGACTCCGACCAGCCAGAACAAGTGCCAACATGGTAAGAGGACTCACATTCGTTGCACTTCAGGACGCGTCCATCATAAGGGAGGGGCTCATCACAAACGTGGTCCAAGGATTCAAAGTAGCACTCAGTTCGCACACAATTCAACAGTATTCAGTTCGGAAAAAAGCACATTGAGCACAGAGCACTCAGCAAAGCACTGATAATAGAGGTGATCGAGCGAACATTTCTAGCGCTACCGAAGAAACCATGCATAAAGACAGGCATAAGTAAACGAGACAGGCATGTCGAGGCAGTACACCGGTTCAACAAGCGCAAAGAGAAAACGCCGACTCGCCGCTGTCAGCAGCACCGATTTCTTTCGTTTTCCTGCTTCTATCATCATCATCATCATCAGCCTGTCTACGCCCACTGCAGGGCAAAGGCCTCTCCCATGTTCCGCCAATCAACCCGGTCCTGTGCTTTCTGTTGCCACGTTATACCTACAAACTTCTTAATCTTATAGAAGCAGGCCAGTGGCCTGCTTCTATAAAATGGCACAAATGCGAAGCGCTTCGAACGGCGAAATGAACGACGCCACTTTGACGTGATCAGGAAATGAAAGCGGAAAGCTTAACCGTCGCCCGTAAAGCCATGATTTCGTTGAAGATGCTTTGAAAGACCTAGTCTCGAAAAGTTCAGAGCTTTTAATGTCTCCTCCGATCACGCACGTACCACAAGGAACACGCACAGGCGGCATTAAACTTGTGCAAGTGCTGAAATGCTCCAAATGGCTCTGGCTGACTTGAATCTGGCAACCTTTCCACGGGAATTGGGTGTTGTATCCTGCGGTAAGAAGGAAACAAGCTCCGCGATTCTTTTTTTTTTTTATATATAACAGCGAAGATGTTCAAGCTAGCCGTAATTCGTGCGGCCTACAGGTATGTGCCGTGCGGCCTGCGCGAAAGCTATCACCATCATAAACGGGGATGTGCCACAGAAATCGGCTAAACCCCGCTACTCACCACTGGTACACTAAAAATGAAGAAAGCAACGGTCAGCCCAACAAATGGCTGCCAAGCGACGGCGGCGAGCCGAAGACCCCGAGTACGCACAACGAGAGAATACTACGGAGGGGCGGGAAAGGCAGCGGTGGCTGCGAGAGGACCCCGAAGCGATGGAAGGCCTACGCCAACGACGACGTGGCAGTAGATCTATGAGAGGTGCGAACGAACGCGAGGTTCTGTCTCTGGAGTTTGGACATCCGTGTCGAGTGTGTGTGGGGTCTAACTCGAACCTCTCTGCGGTGAGAATCAACGTAGAAACAACCTAGCATCACCTATAGCTAAAGCTGTAGATATATACGACCTAGGAACAACCTAGAAAGAATCTGCATCACCTAGCTAAGGCCTAGAAATGACCTAGAAGCAACCAGATTACTCTTCAGAATTGTCCAGTTTCACTGCTCCAAGCCTTGCGCGGCTTAATGCAAGGTTCGCCTGATCTTTTTTTTTTTTTTTATATATATCACTGCCGTGGATGTTTTGGCTGACCAAGGAAAAGCGCGTACAGAATTTTCAGTGAAATATTTTCATTTAGTGCTTATAATTACTATATATATATATATATATATATATATATATATATATATATATATATATATATATATATATATATATATATATATATATATATATATATCTGCCTCACGAATGTTCTTCTCGCGTACGCCAAAAAAAATGCATCATTGTTGCGTATATATGCCGACGCACAAATAGTTAAGCCTTTCACTTCTTTTTTTTTTTTTTTTTTTCAGCGAGGCTGGTGGCTGACGTTGAGGGGGAGGAGGCGGCTGCCTCAGCGGCTGTAGTTGGCCGGGATTTTTCTTGGCTCTCCACACAAACAACTATCATCATTAGGGAAGAGCGGGAGATGAAATAAAATGAAAGAAAAATGACCGCCCAAGCAGACGGTTAAGCAGCGATGCAGACGATATCACCAGCTGGGATCTATCAAAGTATCGTCTGTTGTAGCTTTTGGTTTTTCTGCCACCACATTTAAGAGATGCTTGCTTCAAACTTTGAGTTTGGTGACGTTACCTTAAAAGACATTAGGAACGCCTAAAGGATTTGATGGATAGCGATTCCTGCTGCGGCGGTTACCATCCCTAGCTATATGTGCTCACAAAGCCTGAAGAGTAACTAGTGCAAGCGCGGAAACCTTTCGAGGTAGCTTACGCCAGCCATTGCTTCTTATAGTTTCTGCGCACTCACGGGCCGCCATATTTTATACCTCCTTCGAGCCCTGTACATACAGTTTCGCCGTAAAAACAGCTCGAAGGCTGCAGCTGGTGAAGCGGGCGTAAGGGTCGATGTAAGTACAGTCGCGCTCAATATGACTCGCAACACGAGAGCGCGTGACCTCTCGAGTTTAAAGATTTCGCATTCCTTCTACTAACTCTTATTTCTACTACTAAACGCTGTTCTCTCACTGGGGGATGTTCCCAAATAAGAAAGTAACATTAAGTTATAGAAATCAAGCAAGTTGAAGCCTTGCGCAATGATTAAACACGAGAGGCCACGCGCTCCCGTGTTGCAAGTCATAAGGCTCGTTCACACCGGCGACTAGCAACGGTCGCGCGACTAAGTTGGTCGCAAACGGTCGCTGATGGCCGTTTTGGTCGCAAAGCGACTGCTTTGGCTCAGTCGCTCGCTGCTCGATTTGTCAGTCGTGCGACTGCAGTCGCAAACCTGCGAACCAATCAGGTGCGCAGGAACAGGATGTGAGCCTATTTTACGGGGCAACGGCAATGCGAGCTGTATACGAGCAGACGTGAATTCTATGTGGCGACGCATATATGTCGCACGCAGGTGTGAACATCGGTCGCTTTGAGTCGCTTTTTGACCGCCAGTCGCAAACGGTCGCGCGACCGGTGCTAGTCGCCGGTGTGAACCAGCCTATATTGAGTGCGACAGTACATCCACTTTAGCGGTGTGTATTAGAGGCGGGATTTTTGTCACCTCATCGCAGACGGCTTTTGCTGAGCTCGGACTGTCCTGCTTTTGGTGTCCAGTGTAGCCCGCCCTTAAGCCTCGTGGAGAATGCCAGCTTGTGCTTCTCACATTTTTCCCAGGAGGAAGGGGTTCCAAAGTAGCGCCTCACTTCTGTAAGTTGCATGTACCACGCGTAACCATGCACACCGATATGTGCTCACTGACATAAGATGCCGTTCCAAGAATTGTTTATAACGGCTTGTACCAATGTAACAATTGAAGCCGGAATGAACAGAAGAAAAAAAGAGCAGTCAGAACCAACAGCGAAAATTAATAATAATTACGAGCCTCGGTAACCTCAACGAAACCTTAGCCAGTCAAGACCCGGTGCAGTGGTAATCACTGGAGCTATTCACGTCAATGAACAAGAAGACTATCGCGAATCATTAAGGCTACCGTTGGCAGAAGGAAGAATACAATTTTCGCCGCAATATTCGAAACGAACGGGAGAAATAATTCACGAACCACACAGCGGCTCTGGAGCAGTCCATTCAAAAGACTGCTCGGGGGGGATTAAAGGGGAGTCACGTAACCGGGAGAATAAACGAGCATCTGAAAAGTGTGTCAGGCAACCGGCAGCACGCGGAAGTACCCGCAAGAACGACCGGCCCGGAACAAGAAGAAAAAAAAAATGCGACCATCAAAACAGGCAGGAAAAGAAAAGCAAGGACCAGCTACGAGGAACACCAGCGCCCGAAAAATGCTCCACAGCGGTTTCCAAGCGAGAAATGAAGGAGCAAGCGAATACGGTCGAGTAAAATATACCGAGCAAAGGAGAAAAAAAAAAGGAAAATAAAAAAAGAAACACCGCTTCGAAGCAAAAGAGTCACTTCCGCCTCGGCCCTGTTCCCTTTCCACCCGGAAGTAAGATGATGACCGCATCGGGCCCACGTGACCGGATCGGGCAGCCCTCTCCCGCCAGCGCAATGCATGACGCGGGAAGCGCTTGACCCACTGCGTGTCCGCTCAGCTGGCGGCAGCCGACGCCTCCTCGCCCGCACGAATGGGCGGCGCATGTTCGTCGAGCCCGGCTTCGGAAAAATGCTCGGGGTGCCGTACACAGCGCGCCTGTCCAGTCAGAGACGACTCGGATGAGATACACTGGCAACTCGGCTTCCGTAAGCGCAAAGCGGCTACCCTCGCGTTGCAGGAGGAGGTGCCGTAAACCAGAAAAGACTCGCTCGGCGACGTCGTCGTACGTTTTCGAAAACGCTGTAAAAAATTGATAAAACAAAAGGAACAGGGACGACGCGAGAACCCGACTCTTGCGTCGTCCTTGTTTCTTTTCCTTCAAAAGTCATGAACCGACTGGGCCAACAAAACGTTTTACTAAGCTTAGTGGTTCGATTCTCGGTCACGGCGACCGCATTCAGAAGGGATGCAGAGGCACCCGTGTACTTGCATTTGGGTGCACCTTCAAGAACCCCACGAGGTCGAAATTATTGATATCTTAGTTTTGGCGCACAAAGCCCCACAATTTCGAGCATTCTAATTTACGAAGCGTCCCAAAAGAAAGTATTCACACCACCTGGAAAGCCGATACGGAAAGCATAGCTTCAGATCTAGAACTGACGTGCAAAATCTGCGCTGTGAAAATCCCCAAAAGAAAATCGGGCACTCATTTTCTGCGCTAGCAAACAGCGTGTATGCGCCGTAAAAACAATATGGAGTTTGCACGTGATTTTCCATATGATCGCCACACGTGGCGCAGTGTTGCACTAAACACGAGAAACGCGAATCAGTTGGAATTTTCCAGAATCGCTGCTTAGCACCCAAATGGAATACCCATCCTTTCACCGCCACTTGCCACCTGAAGCCACAACATGTTTGCCTTGATCAGCTGGTTTTCCTTTTACGAGCATTTGACGAAGCGAGACGAGCACCTGAGTGGAACAGACGACCACACATGGAGTTGAATCAACGACCGAAACCAGTAGGATGCCACTGAATGGCGCTTGGATCGCACAGTTGCACTCACTGCTGTGTTTTTAGCACTTCTAGCAGAGGACAAATATCTCCACTTGGTGAGAGCAACAGGCCTTTGTCTGCAGAGTCATTTCTAAAATGCGAGGACAACTCAGCGGCGGCAGATGAACGAAGAGATGAACGAAACCGCGAAGGAAAAAAGTTCCGCTAGAACATGACTGACAGTGAGGACGGGAAGACGACGGCGCAATGAACCGAGTATGAAGCCCGGAGGGGGGGAGGCGGACAAAGGGACCGTCCGAGAAGAAGAAGGGCAGCGCACAATGGAGGTGTTGCTTTTTTCCGCGCCGTAATGACGCTCGGATGTGGGTTAATGTGGTGTGCCACCGGGGCCTCGCTCAATGCTCGCGCTCATACACGTCGCGATGCGAGAAGGGCTGCTTCCAGCCGCCTTGTGCACAATCGCCTGCTTCTTCCACCGCCATCACCCGAGACGGCGAGGAATGCGTTAGCGATCGGCTCGTGCGCGCTCACGCTGACTACGTTGCCTTGAATGAAGCGCCCTCGGCACTGCGTAGATACTCGGGGACAAGGATTGCGCAGCGTGGCCACAAGTACGGAAACAAACATCATAATTATATAACTATCGTTATATAACTATATAAGTCGTTTCGAGGAACCCGTAGAGGTCAATGTTAGAGTTTAGACTTATTTTACTTTACGTTCATTTACATAAGGCCCGATTAAGAAGCACAGCTGTCCAGAACAATACTAGAACCCAACTTCACTCCCACGACAAAGCAATAAAATATGTTCCGCCACTTATTGTCTGGCCGAACTGAACGTGTCTTATACCTGTGTCACAAGGGCACTTTTGGAAGGCCATCGAAACGCCACAGCTCAATCGACTCGATGGAGTTGTGGCGCCGCTTACACAGCACTCTTGAATGGCCGGTCAGTGGCTCGGGCGTTTCTCGCAAAAATTGTGTGGCGCTGCGGATCTTTATTTTGATATTCATGTCACCGAAAGTTAAATAAGGTGAATCCACTTAATAGCACGAATATGCAAGATGGTGTTGTTTGAAGCTTTTAATACCATGTTTATTCGTAGTTATGAATAGATATTTAGTTTTTAAGTTGTTGAGCAGAGAAACTGTGGCGAGTGAGACTTGGCAAGACGGCGCGATACATTTCAAATGCCAAAAATACTTTAATAAATAAGTCATAACGCT
The DNA here is from genome assembly GCF_013339695.2 of Rhipicephalus sanguineus. Classification (NCBI taxonomy): domain Eukaryota; kingdom Metazoa; phylum Arthropoda; class Arachnida; order Ixodida; family Ixodidae; genus Rhipicephalus; species Rhipicephalus sanguineus. The sequence goes on along the minus strand of NC_051180.1, from coordinate 185,880,894 downwards.
CACATGTACTGCTTTTAAAACATAGTGCTTAATATTTTTTTTCTTTCTAATCGTGAGTACGAGCACACTGTGAACGAGAGTGCACGTTCACGTTGTTTCCGCTTCCGTCGCTCATTGGCCATCGAAGTTTCGATAGAGTAGTGGGGTGCTCCGTTGACTCGATAGACTATTGACTCGATGGCCTTCGAAACGTCCCGTGTAGCAGCTCTCGCTTGATCATTGAGTCAATAGACTGTTGGGTGGAAGGCCTTTCAAACGCCCGTGTGACACGCAAGGAAACATTTTGCAAAATGCCGTTACTTAAGATGGAGAAGCGTTTTAAACGTAACATCTGGATACCAGGTTTAATAGAGAACAAAGAAGGAAAAAAGAAACGGTGCAGTGAAATGCTGGACAGAGTAACATACTAAAGATGAAAATCGAGGCTATCGAAATCAGCTACACAAAAGATAAAAACGTCGCACACGCGTTTCCGAGGAACAGAATGGTTTCGCCAGCGATTTGGCCATCCATAGAAGGGCTATAAGGTACACGACGATGTGTTACGTAAACGCTGTTATTATAGTGACCCGTCGTAAATGACGCCAACATTGTGATTTCTGTGAATCCTCCCATAAATATCCGCGCCGGCGTGCACACTGCGCAGTTGATTACCAAATATAGAGATTGGATTACACAGCTCGGCACACTCTCTTAACGTCGGTGTGCCGCACACGCTGTGCGTGACCAACGCCTCCACCTTGCTTACGACATGCACGTGCACAGGAGCTGCAACAAAGACGTCCGCTTGAGCCGTGTGGCAAAAATGGCTTAACTAGTTATCCTGTAGTAATTACAATACGTGGTGAATAGCCAGAGGGTTTTCTCTGGCCTGGCTTCCCGACAGGTTACACGCACAGTTACACCGAACAATCTAGCGTCTGCACTGCGCGACATGCTTTGTTTGCTGCCGTTTATCCAGCGTGTTTCATATCCTCTGATTACGACAACAAATGCTTCGGTGTCTCAGTGTTCCTTGGGTTCGCTTTTACATGAGGGCTTTCAGTGTTCCAAGTGACACCAGTACGCTGTTCGAGTCATTTTTTTTTTCTTTTGTCCTTAACCACAGCCCTCCCGTAAAGGCCGGCATTATTTAGTTGAGTGGCGTAGAATGTGAACCAGAAGCACCGCGTATTCCACATTGTCGCGTCAATGGCACCTGAAAGAGAAGTTAGGAATGCATATTTACCTTGACGTTGCGCCGAACCTAATAGAGGCAAACGGCACAATCGCGCCCCTTTTCAACGTGTGTCCGGCCTGTGCTTAGTCCACCTGTTCACGCGTCAATGCGTCACCAACAAGAGGAACACCACCGGCTGCATCACAAAACAGTGGTCGTGAAGCGTTCGTCGTGAACATGATAGGCTTGCTTCTAAAGGAAGGTTACCACATCTCTAACGCGTAGATTATACAAGGCACTTCAACTGAGCTCAGCAGTTAGAGGAGCTGCTTATGCCGGAGAACGATGGCAAATTCAAACGCAACGTGCCTTGAAGAGCCTCTGAGTGTGACCACTGTTTCGCGATGTCCTCTCAATATCGCCTACTTGACCCTCCTGATTTTGTGCTGGACCAGCATCTCCTATGGCGTCTCATTGTCCACACTGTCGTTGACTGGCCTGGTATTAATCAGATTATACTAAAAACGAAAGGGTATCCACACACAATGTAAACAACACCGCTGGCGCCAGTCACGCTGCAATACCGATCAAGCATTCGTATCGGTAGTCTGCATTTGCAAAACGAGCAAGCGGTTCATGCATCGGCGAGTGCAGGCACTTGCTCCGAGCGAGCACGTGAACGGAACACACAAAATGGCGACATGCTTCACGCCTTCTCCTATTACGAACACCACCCGTGCCGCTCTTAGACGACGTCACAGCAATCATTAACGCGTCCAGTCGCTCTCAAGAAAGTGGATCTCGTGCTAGTCGGTCTATTATGGCGATTATTATTACGCTCGACAGAACGGCGTCTGTTCGTGCCTAGTGCGTACTCCTCGTAACCATTGCCGAACTGAGAGAATCTACGAAATAATGGCAGATGTGAGCATAAATACTCGAAGCACAAAGTAATTTCTTCTCTTTTTTTTTAACGGCGACTGTACACGTGGCGGCGCTGTTATTGAGCCGAAGGCGGCGCAACCAGGCTACACTGGTTGGTGCGGAGGGGGGGGGGGGGGGTCGCAGGTATTTCTCTACCGGGCACAAGCAGGCATGCAAGGTAGCACTGTCTTAGCAGCCAGTAGTGAGCGGAAGAGAACGAGCATGCGTCACACACAGAGCAGCAGCGAGACTGAGCACTCACTGGGGGGCGATCTCCTCGACTCCCCCCAGGTGGTAACGCCACCACCGACACCACCACCACCGACACCACCACCACCGACACCACCACCAGCGGCACCACCACGGTCGTCGTCCGTGTACCGGCACGACGAAACAGCCGTTGCCGCTAGAAAGACACACCCACCGAAAACCGGTTAGCGCCATCACTGCAGGGCAGAGCGGAGCAAAGCGCTACGGCAGCGTTTCCCAAGCCTCACGTCAACTGCCAAGCGCGTTCATTGTTGCCGTTAGTTGCTCGGCAGTGCCGACGATGCTCTAGCTAGGGCAACCAGTGTCACTGCATACTGTGAGCTCGAACTTAGGGCAGAGTAGGTGCGAGAACAAGACAAGAAATACGGAATAGCGCTGGCCTTCACTCAGAAGTTCGCAAAGAGAACATGTGCGCTTACTAACGTAGGTAGCTTCTCGTAGCGACTCCGCACTTTCCACTCAGCAAATATCATTTTACCACCGAGACGCATGGTACTGCGAACTCGGTAGCATGTCCAAGCCACTATATTGATGTAGCTCGGGGAATATATGTGCAACAGTGCACGTCGTAAGAGCTGAAATACGTGCTCAGGACAAGAAAACTGTCGCTACGTTCAGAGCGTCGTGCTCGCTTGTGCCACGACTGCGGGTGCGAGAAACGCAACTTGGATCGCTTCTACCTCGACCCCTTTTCGACGAACTATTATGCTCATTAGATTCCGAGGCATTCGGAATAATTGCTAAAGCAGAATATAAGCGCAGTCAATTTACGCTGAAGGTAAACCTCAAGCTGCTGCTGAGATGTGCACGGTATACGTTACGCTTGCCCCTCGCCTAACCTGTTCCTATGAAACGACATACAGCTTTCGGTCTTGCAATTGAAAGCACAAGATGCGCGCAACGCTTAGTTTGGCTAGAATTACTGGGGCACTCTTCCTGGTGTTTTTTACGCTACCCTTAGCCCTGAGCCTCACACGTTTGACTGCCATGTCGGAATGGCACTGTAATGCCCGATTCACAGCGCTCCCGACTGGACATTATAAAATGTACAACAATACTCGCGGACAACTTTTCTTGGCAATGAAGGAAAGGCTACAGAGCCGAACTGTGCGTGTGCTACCGCTGAAGAATATAGTCCCATAACTGCGTCCGTGTTTTCTGCGTGAGAATTAAAAAAAAAAAAAGATTGCTTTATTTTCCAAGTGACGCTGTTTGAAAAGACGGTCAGGTGAGCACGCGCCAATGAGATCTTTATATTTGTTCTACTTTATGCCGTTTCATTTCGTGTGAAAACGTCGCCTTTTACGTGCACCTCACAGTCAAAATGGCATCTTCGTCTTCAGGTGAGCGCTCGTCACCCTCCAGCTTCTCCGACGACTCGCCGAAGGAGCTTGTGACAAATTTCACTAACGAATGGCTGTCTAAGCCTGTGACGGCCGCTCAGATAATCAGACGGCCGTCACTGGAGATACGGAAGGCTCAGAAACTAAAAGTAAACTCGAAACGCGCGCCGCACCCGACTACTTGGCGGAGCAGTACATGTGCAGTAGCTCCGCCCCCGTAGCCTTTCCTTCATTGCCAAGAAACGTTCTCCGCGAGTATAGCGGACTTAGCGTGATAGTCTAGCGATTACAGTCCATGTGTAACTAGGAACTGAGAGGGGAAAAAAATCAAGACCCCGGACTTGCATTGTTTTGTTCATTCGGCAACACGCTCGTACATGACACGACCCCGCAATGTGTTGAGCTAGTACGTATTTGTCGAAGGCCTGTACAAAGCGTCTTTTTTCTTTCTTTTTTCTTTTTCCCCAGACATGTGTGAATGCACGGGCACAAGAATTGAATCACTACGCCGTTTATTCATCAAACTACCCATTTGACGTGGGCCCTGTAATTCAGTTTACACTGAACCTGTTCATTTTCATCGTCCTTTAATATGCAACTGTTAACTGAGCATAACTGTAGTACATCCCTTTTCAAAATGCTGCATTAAAGCGCATGCTGGACGCTACTGTTGTACGTTTCCAAGTTCTACGAGTACGGTACATCGCGAAGCACGCTGCCTCCGAACGGCTCTGACCTTTTATTCATCCCATAAGATGCTTTGTCAGTCATTGTGGAATATACTGATAACCTGAACGACGTTATTTCTGTCAACACAATGGCGCCGCTCCTAGCGATGCATACCAAACAGAGGAGGTTTGGGAAACGCTGCCTAGCAAAATAATAAAACTAAATAAAATAATAATAAAATTGAACACGTCACAGACATACCTTGCAAAGTAATTCAGCTAATTAAACAAGGCACTGATCAGGGCAGCAAATGTTACCTCTACACATTTGTACATGGTTATTAACTCATCGTGCACGCGAAAAGCGAGGTTTCAAATCGCAGTTTTGTTCCAACACCGAGCTCGATGATAAATATCCCCAGGCTGTTCTCGCTATTACGCAGAGACTGTATACAAAGGAGCAATAACAGCAGTTTAACACACAGCTAAAGCTTTGTCAGTTCGTTGTTATTCGCCACAGTGAAAAGCACGAAGAACGCACATAACGTGTCCTAGCTGGTTAAGGCGGGAGTCCGACTCATTGGCGACGCTCAGGCGTGAAAGGAACGCCTAGACTGTGCTTGCACAAGTTGAAGTAGCTCTTCACTTCGTATCACAGTTGCTGTGCGGGATAGACATCTGATATAGGAAGACGTGATTCGTGGACGGCAGCCGCAGGTTTTCATCATCGTGGCCGGCGCTCTAATACTGTATTTTCTAAAATTAAAGTACACAGTGAGTCTATGACGTGAGAGAAAGAGAGTCAGACAGCGAGTAACTAACAATACATTGCGTGTAAAGTGTACCGCGGACCAGCCAGGCACGCATCGCGTGGCGAAGTAGTTTAGCAACCTCGCGCCCATTTGTTGACGTTTGCACGTCGTCTGTCAAAGAGAAAGTCGTCGGCGAAAGCGCTCATTGAATCTATCCGCTGAGCGCTCATGGAACACTATCGCATTGGACGTAAACGGTGTAGTTCGCTAGGAAGGTGCATCGCTCGCCGAGTAGAGGCGCATTCAAAATGAGCATTTCGAGGGCGCACCTAATCGTATCGTATGGGGAATTATGGCAACGCACTCTCTGCGGTACGATGATCGTTCAAGCAGTTAACCACAGCCGCAGTGCGAAGAGAAAGGCAGGGAGGTTAACCAGCAAGAACTGCGGTCAAAGCACACATGAGAAAGCCGGGCCTTTTACACGCGAGTGTTCTGTCGTTCACACGATACGAACATCGGCCCTGATTCGCGGCGTTGATGCATAGCCGAGATCGCCTTACGAAGTAAGAAGCACAGACATTAAATCGCTCTTGCAATTTACGTTTCCGCAGACCGACGACGCATAAGTGCGGACGAATGAACCCGATGAAATGCAGCCGTCAACCTATTCTCGCTGCTTTTTTTCCATGCGACGGCCGAAGTAGGTTCGCTGCTAGCTTTATAAATGTGACTGTAGACCGAGTTAGCTTTATTCACCGTAAACTGCACATTCTTCCGAACAGCGGCGTCTGGTGAATATGCGGTATATGGTAAATTAATACCGCATCCGTGCTAACGCAACGCGTTTCTGAGTCGCGTCATGCATTGTCCATAACGCGAAAGAGCGTAACTGCAAAGGGTGGCGGCGAAAAGCGAAGACGAAAGCCGACGTGGCCAGCCAGCATTTCAGCGAGTCTGACAAGAATCTCACCGCGGCGTCAGTGGGCGATGACGATACCGATCTCGGTCGGCCGGTGAGACTCGGAAACGGGCACCGGGAGTACGGAAACCGGCCAAATGGCAACCACTGGTCAGGGGAGGGGCGCCGACGAGCGCGATCGCATCTCGCGCTCTTTGGCACAATTCGAGGACCGGCTTAAACTGGCGATCGGTGTCTCCGGCGCTCGCGCGACTTGCTTCATCGGAGGCTACTTGGCAGGAGGAGCTTGTACCGGCGCAAAAGGCAAGTGGCGCGAAAAGAGACGCTATCTTGGGCACGATGTGAGCAGATAAAGGAGAGGGTGTTCCGTCTCTCAACGTTGAGAGAATTAACCGGCTCTCCACACTTGTCGGTGCAGGGCTGACTTGAAGATCGCAGCGGGGAGGATGGATTCAGCCACGTTGCGAACTACATCAGATGCAGCCTGACACGAACACGTGACAACACTTGGCTTTATATGCCGTCTCCGCTGCTGTATACGGAAACGCAAAAAGAAACGTCGAAAAAAAAAACACAACAAAAAGAAAACGAAGAAAACGCATCTGCAAGTGCAAAGAAGCTACAGATTGGGAATAAACTACCGTTTTGCTGAGATTGGGAATAAACTGACTTTTGCGTATTTCTCGAATCTCATTTACGAAATTCTGAGGGAAACTAGAGGGGACGATGGCGCTGCGATCGTTCAGCCACCATGGGAATGATGGGTAGTACACGGATTTTCCTAATCTTCGTGCTTACGGGTTAGAACGCACTTTGTGGCTTTGTTTATTGCTGTGTCTTGGCGTTCGTTTCGGATAAAAGAACGGACTGTTGTGAACTTCGCGACCAAATTACAAATGGTTAGCGTAAAAAGGTTAAAGTCGTGAAGTGAAACTGCTAGCTTTTGCTGAACTTCGTTTTGCGACAAAGCGGATGCAGATGACGCGGAGCCAAACGGAGCCGAAAGAATGCAGTTTAGACAAATCCGTGTACTATACCCATCATTCCCATGCTGGCTGAAGCGCCATGAGTTGCGGCTCCCATAAACACTAGCGCCAGAGTTCCCTCTGGTAAGTAGTATTGCAGGAAACTCTATGCGTGCACCCTCTTGTTTTCTTATATGTACCGGACCCACTGAACTTTCCCACTGAATATATATAAGACAGATAATCTTACCTAGCGCACAACGATAGCTATACACAGCAGTTGATAACCGAAGAGCAGTTTAGGAGCTGCACTGGCTAAAACCAGGAAGCCGCGAGGGGAAAAAAAAAAGATAAGAACGGCCAGAAGGAGACAAAGGACGGACCCCGAAACCAAGTGTGTAAGGGTAGTGAAAGCTCGCGTCTGTATGGGCGCAGTAAGCAGGCGAACGTGTGGCACGAGGACGGAATATGATCGACCAACAAATACCGGAGGCATGCGCAACCGGTGACAGCTTTCAAGTCTGCCTTATAGGAAAAAACCGGAGAGCGCTGAGTATCAAGAGCACGAAGACCGACACACTCTCGTCTTGTTTCGCCCTAACGAGCTGAACAAGCAGTCGGACTTCACAACGTCTGTGCGAGACAAAATGATGACAGCCGTGTTTCCTCGCACACTGAATGAACGAGTTCCGCTTTGCATTATATTTCTTTAAAATACCTGCCTCTGCAAGCAGGTGCCAACTTTGCTGCACTCTGTTCACTTGTCTGCCCTGTCACTTGATAAACAGCCAGTAGCACCAACTCTGCCAATCAGGTGAGACGATACAAAAAGCTACTTAGTTTAACTAACTAACTAACTAACTAACTAACTAACTAACTAACTAACTAACTAACTAACCAACTAACTAAACATCGCTGCATGCTTTGTTAAGAACTTCAAGAGAACGGGATGCTGAAATCAATGTTCAACGAATGTTACACTTGGGCCTCCGTTCGTAAATGCGCTGTCCATCCAGGGCTCCCGTGATCAAGAGGCAGTGGTGGTCGAAAACTTGGTTGGTATACTTCACCTGCATATTGTCACGTGGCCCTGACGGTGACGAAGAAAGCAGTCGGGCTGTTAAAGACGAAACTTTTATCGAGCGAGCTTTTCATGTAACCGACTCGTTACAATATTCAGTACGCAGGCGTAGAAAAAGAATCTTCCGATTTCCTTCGACTTCTTGCTCTTGCTGCCTCGCGACTTTTATCTCAAAGTATAATTGCTATACTTTCACACGTGTGTCTTTAACGCGGCAATTTTCTGGTGCTTTTATTTCCCTCTCACAGTGGCGTTAATTAAAAAAAATACCAATAGCACCACACATTCGTCTTCAAGGGTAACGGGGGGCACTGCTACGAAACATTACGTATATAATTCAACCGATAGATGGAAACACCCGCCAGAGCACACGGTAAACGACCTCCTCGGATAATAATGAGAGAGAGAGAGAGAGCTCTTTAAACAGAGAATTCTGCCGGCGTATACAAAGGCGCCTCCTACATGCTACTCTGTGCGGGGGAAGGGTATTGAGGACACAAAGGGGGAGGAGGGCCGGAAAGGAGGGGAGAAAGAAAAAATAATATACTACGATCGTGGTATGCACATGTGCTCGAGGAATCTGAACAGAAATGCTAAAATCTGACGTTGCTGTAGGTCCCAGTATTTTCCCGAGATATAGCGGTACTTGGAAAGTTTCATCTCCATAAGGATGAACGAGCCTCACTCTCCTCTTCTGGCTCCATTAGATCACGGAATTATCTAAAACCTCGCCAGTCGTCCACGACTTCCGAATTAGATTTTCAATGAATACTATACGACCGTGTTGCCGTGTTCCTACTGTTATGCCAACGGTTACTTGCTCGTTAAGCGCTCCCTTGTTGCTCAACTTTCTTCTGAGCCTCAAATTTACGCACATAGCTTACCTAACCCACCACGATGGTCTAGTGGTTATGGTGCTCGACTGCTGACCCGAAGGTCGCGGGATCGAATCCTGGCCGCGGCGACCGCATTTTCGATGGAGGCGAAAATTATAGAGGCCCGTGCGCTTAGATTTAGGCGCACATTAAAGAACCCCAGGTGGTCGAAATTTCCGGAGCTTTGCACTACGGCGTCCCTCCTAATCATATCGTGGTTTTGGGACGCTAAACCCCAACACATATATTAATTTCCGCACAATGCTTCTAGCAAAGCTAAGTCATCCTCGGATTTCACTGGCGCCGGTACAAGCACGACGCCCGCCCGAACGTCTTAGTTCGGGAGGAAATGATGTTCAATGTTTCCCACGAACTGCGCTTATCTGAACGGGCCACGAAGGGGGCAACACACGGAAGCTCGCATTTATCCCCCTGGTTGTTGTTGTTGTTACCACAAGACGGACGCTCCCGAGTATTCGTGAAGATTATCGTGCATAAGTTCTTAGTTAACGCGGCCCTGCGACCTTACGCAATCTCATTCACGGCCAGCTGCTCGTCACTCGTCCTTCTTTGTCTACGAGCGGCTTTTCACGCCTGCCCGACGCAGGCAGCCGCCAGGGGGCAGGTCGTGGGAAAAGAAATACCGAGGAAGAGCGCCTCTTCGGTTGAGAGAGGCGCGTCGGCGCCAAACAAAAACAGCGCTCCGCTCCAAATTACGGAGCGGGGCGTCTTTCGGTAAGAGGCGCCCTCTCTCGAGACGTCGCTCGATAAAAAGAAAAACGGGCCTCTCCTCCGACTTCCTCGTCCCACAGCACTACATTTTCCCCCTCGCCATGCGCGATGATGTAGCCGCATGTGTTTGCCGGCGCAGTCGATGATGCGCCGCTCAAACTGCGGACGTTCCGTTTTTATCTTTGTTTTTTTAAGCAATATTCCCGCATTTCTCTCTAGATAGAAGGACGCATCCAACGATCTCGAAACAACAACCTTGGATAGCTTTCGCCGAGGAGGCATCACTGCGCAAAAGCGCTCCCCGCGCGCATGTGGTCGCGATTCTCGGGCGCGGCCGACCCCTCGGCAAAAGAATGCCGGCCCGGCAACTTCCGGACGACGGAGCGCGCAAGAGGCGTCACGGCCGATCAAACAAAACGCCAAGGCGGAAAAGAGCTCGGTAGTCTGCCAACAGATGCCGCTCGGGGGCAAGCGCAGAGGAAGGAACCTGCCAGATCATCTGCAGGCATCAGTGTTATGCAACCGTGTGAGCTGTCGCTGGCGCGAATATTTTCGGGACGGGGCATCTTTTTCGAACCTCTCATTCACCTCGCAATGACGACGCTGAAGAAAGGCCATCGCCTTTAAGCTATTAGAACTCGCGACTGTTAAGGCTCATTCACACCGGCGACTAGCACCGGTCGCGCGACCGTTTGCGACTGGAAGTCAAAAAGCGACTCAAAGCGACCGATGTTCACACCTGCGTGCGACTTATAACCGTCGCCATATAGAATTCACGTCTGCTCGTATACAGCTCGCATTGCCGTTGCCCCGCAAAATAGGCTGATGTCCTGTTTCTGCTCATCTGATTGGTTCAGAGGTTTGCGACTGCAGTCGCGCGACTGAAAAATGGAGCAGCGAGCGACTGAGCCAAAGCAGTCGCTTTGCGACCAAAACGGCCATTTGCGATCGTTTGCGACCAGTCGCTTTGCGACTAACTTAGTCGCGCGACCGTTGCTAGTCGCCGGTGTGAACCAGCCTTAACGAATGCAGACTTAAGTGCACACGATGATCTGCACAACCAACACCACTGCCATCACCGGCGACCTGTGTTTCCGGCGGGTGTGCGGGCGATTCGCAAGGAAGTGGCTGCTATTCTGTTACGTTTTCTGCGAGAGACCGGTTTAAGTGATGTATGTTGAGACATACTGCGTGGGGCGCCCAGGCGGAGCAATTGCCGGCCAGGCTAATCCCGCCTCTGGCAACATCACCACCGTGAATGTGTGACTGTCAACGCTAGTGAACCGTCGATAGTGCAGTGCGACTGAAAGCGCGCGTCAGCGTTTCCCGAAAGACGCTGAGACTGAAAACGCCGAATATTGCCTCATTGTAATTCGTCGACATTTTAGGTAAACCTGTCACGTGTTTCTTTCTGAGAGGCGCGGTTACAGGCGAGAAGCCTTCTGTCACGCAGTAATCTACAAACGAAATTAGACGCTACCCGCGTACAGAAGCGTTCGGGGTCAATAATGCTACCTCGTTCTCCTGAGTTCAAGATCAAAAGCAGAGTATACGGAATGTTTCTCCTCCCCAATTCCGTTCTTTCTTTTTTAACCAGAGAGAGCTCTTTATTAAAAGCAGCAAGTTTAGCCAGCGTATATTCGCCTACTCGCCATTCTGCAGGGAGAGGGCAGAAAAAGGCCCTAGATGAGTGTGGCCACAAATATAGGTTAAAAAAGAACAAAGCGCAGATCTCGTAATAGCTGTACTAGGCAATGAATGGAGAGTCTCGACAGCTAACGTAAAATGCGGAGAAAAAACAATGAAGAAAAAAAGGAATACTTATGGGTACAACACGCGCTTTCCTAATTGAATTAGGATCAAAGTTTGGTGGGAAGACCAATAGATTCGATGACTGCGCCCCAGAGAAAACCAAATCTGCCTTCGAACATCGCCAGCCAAAGTAGATTGGCTATTGCAAACATAATGAGTTACAATTTCTCCCCAAGTCCTGAATAAATCTAATTATATTTCGCACCAGATCGAGCCTTGTCCCATTGGTGCACGCCGCTGATCCACTTGTTACGTGATCCCGCCCTTTGTGATGCGCGGTTTGCAGCTACAGCCCGGCCAATTAGGCGCGCAACGTGCCACTAGCGTCCCCGTTGTTCCCAACGTGATGGGCTCTCACCAGCTGCGTCCAGCCCCCATGCAGGAAAGTTCGGTGCCCCACTCCCGCAGGCTGGAGCAGTTCATCAATTTCTCTTAGATCATCACCCTGTACGTATTCGAATCGATGACACTGTGTAGAGGAACTACGCCTACGCTACTCTACTATACCGGTACGAAACAGGAATTGGCAACACTGCTTCCCTCAAGCAAACACAGGCATGACTGCCAACTCATGTGTCACTGAAGGTCAACGGCCATCGCTGCCCCGTTTCTAGCATGCGTCATTGCGCGCAGCTTTTCGAGGGAACAGACATTGTTCTGTTAACACAGACTTCTACTGAACACACGTTGAACAATATTATGCTCCTCAGCCAACAGTATAATGACCACTGGCCGGTTTTCCAAACCTCGACTAGGCGGCTGACACATTGCAATTCAGCGATGCTCGGAGCCACTGTATTCAACTGCGCGCTTACGTATGTCCGCCACTGCGGCCGTTCCGCAGCTGCATTTCGCAACCTCTCCCGCATGCATCTCGCAGAAGGCACGCTGCATCGACGGATCCGCCAAGGTCCCGTGATCTTCGCCCAACGCGCGCGGCCAAGCGGGTTCACCCACGAATACGCGCGCTGCGGAGCGAACGACCATGTGGGAGCCCAGATGCTTCCAAGCAGTGCGGTGCGGAGATGCTCTGACGCGGTGGGTAGTGCGCGCGTGGGGACCGTGACGCCTCTGCTGGACAGCTGACATCGTACGGCGTACCAGCGGTACACGGTCGCACATCGCGCGCAACTATCCATACGTCCGCATTACCACCTGTCCCAGCCGAATCCGAAAAGCTCACCGAAGCCTCCACGAGTCCTGCAGACCGATCTGCCTTTAACGGGTCATCTTTTTTTTTTTTTTTCTCGGCACTTACTTCAGGAATGAGTACGTTAGGTTTCGCTTCTTCAAGCAAGTCGTAGAGAGTCGTCAGCTGCGAATGTAAACGGACAGGAAAGCAGACGTCCCCGGTGAAGGAGAGGTTGCCTCAGCATGCACGCTCTTAGCTATAGCGCTAGTGCCGCTGATCCAACCGAGTTCTCACTTTTTCGGGAGAGAAGGAGAGACGACGCAGTCCTTACACACAGTGTCCCTTTGTGCGCGTCTCCTCCCACGGTCGTCCACTCATGAAATACTGGGAATGCAAAATGTGCAGTAGACTTTGCGATCGACAAAAGACGCCTGCAGTCCAAGCGCCTAATTGTCACGGATTGTCCACACCTTTCTCGCATACAGTTCATTCGATAAGAAATGTCCTTTTCTGCGTCCTTGTCCTCTCGCTCGTCTTTTGTATAGTGTTTTCGCTCAATACCATTATGAACGATAAGGAACGATTATATTGCATTTTAAGGGAGCGCTTATGTTTCGATTACCTTTACCGCGCCTTCTGAGGCCCGAATGCCAAAGACTACTCTACATACTTGGAAATTTTCCGACGTCACACTACGCTCCGATGCTGTCACGATATTTTGAAACACAGGAAGTTTGGCCTTCGTTTTCCCCTGCGCCGATATTTCTTGAAATTAACGAAAATAAGGCATCGACGACCCATTTCATCAGTCTGCCCTCAGTTATTGCTGGTCTGCATAACCAAGCCTCCCAGCGACTGCCTCCTCCGCCCACCCACCGGCATGGAAGCACGTCACAATTACACGGCGTCCACAGTCACACACCGACGGCGCTTCCGGCCCGCTTTCGGCATCGCCGGTAATCCTCACGGAGACTGCGAAGAACTCTTCAGGCGGCGGCCCACAATGGGCTGCTAATGCCGCATCGGTCCGATCGATGACGCCCGCCGAAAATGGGACGCCGCCCCGGGTCAGCGGCTCCCTCGCTGCGTGCACACACGCCGCTAGAAATTATTTCCCGCAAATGCGAGCAACCTCTTGTTATTTTGTTCGCGTCTGTCTCATTTGCAAGGTCATTAACGCTGAGCCGACTTGACCTTAAGACGCAAACATTCGCGACATTGGGTGACCACGTGAGTGCGACGCCACACTGTGCCCGCTCCTCGACTCGTTCGCGCGCTCGTTGCGCTTGCCATAGGTCACTCATATTTATCGTTGGCTGCCTATCGAATACACGGTGACACGTTTAAGCAGAAGCCCGTCTAGTACAGTGAAACCTCGGTGATACGATCACAGCTCATACGAATTTAAGGGTGATACGAATTTTTCGTTGGTCCCGGCCAAGGCCCATTGGCCTCAACGTAATTGGGTACAGTTGTTGCGAACCGACTTTCACCCAGCGACGTTTGATACGAACGTTCGCTACCACCCATGTTCGAAGAGGTGCTGTCCGCGCTGTCGCGGAAGACGCGCCAAGCACGTGCGAGCGCGGGAACGCAAGCGTGAGCATGCACGCCACACCTCCAAGTCGTCAGAATCACGGTGTAAGAAAGACACTTTTCTTACGGTCAGAATAAACCTTCAGAGACGCATCACGACCTCCGAGTGTCGCGGGTTACAACGCACCTGGTTCATTAATTAAATGCGCGCTTACGGGCCGTATATTTACGAGTGCTGGTATGCTTGCCGACATCTAAAAACTTCACTGGCAATCATTCAGGGTTCTTCCTGACGTTGCCGCAGCCCCCCTGACAAACAAGAAATGAAAATGTACGACAGCTGTCTTTTGTCGCACGCTAATTTTGCATACTTTCCGGTCACACCAATTTCGAATGATACGAATATTTTTGGTGATCCCGTGAAATTCGTATCACCGAGGTTTCACTGTATATTACAACAACTGTCGTAATAATAATTCTTAAGAGGCCACGACAAGAACCAGTCCTACAACACAGGGATGTCAACAACTTCCTGAAGTCTTTATTCCCGGCCTCTCCGATCGCCTTTACTGGCAATGGCGCAGAAACAGTTAGCCGAGATATTTTATTATACGAAGGGGTTTTCTTGCGACACCCACGTGTTCGCCTACGAGAAAACTCCAGGGGCCCAAATGAACAACAACTTCCTCAGGTGCATCGTGGCCGACCGTGCGCATGTTAGCTCATGCAAGCTGAGCGCGGGTAAGGCGCACGTGCGGGGTAATATCACGCGCGCACTTACCCTACCAGCTCGAATATATTTTTGTGCTCCATACGGGCTCGCAATCCCCTAAGATTCACACAAGCGATTTTCGGACTGAAGAAAATGGCCGGAAATGCTATTTCATGTCTCTCACGAAGACTCATTGACCACAAACGATGCAGAAACATCGATACGGACCGCGAGATGGGCACCGAGTCAGAAGAAGGCCATTTAAAACTCATTCGTGCACCGCATCACCGGCGTCTAAGGCGGATGGTACGAGAGACAAACGCCATGGGCAAATAATCCTTACGATTCGGAAGTCGCACGAACAACGTTTATCAGTGATGCGACTCCTTGGAGGGCGCGGGACTCGGACGCAAGTTGGTGAGCCCAGATGAGGAGAACGGGCACCTGCAATCAACCGATGCTCGGCATATCGAACCGTGATGCATGCGTGCACCTCGCTGTCGTCTCAGTTCGCGCCTCCCTGCTCGATCACACTTGTGCTTTAAAGTGATGCATTTGCTTAGGAGCACGCGGTTAGGCAATTACGTGGCACCCCGTCCATTTGCATGCACAAACACATGCAGCACGTTGTCTACACTTGGCCAATTCGCATGTAGCACGGCAGTGAAGCGTGTCCTACTGCCATGTGCCGTTCTATCAACTGCTCACAAGAACTCGGTATGCCTGGCGCCCACAGACGTATAGACGTCTGTGGGCGCCAACATAAAAAACTGTGGAACTCAACATTAAAAACTTTGGTTGCTCACAGTGCAACAAAAGTGGCGAATAAACAAGATAAGCCCTTCCCTTTCTCGAGTAAAAATGTCCCTTTCTCGTCCAGAAAATTCCGACAAGCGGACTTTTCTTCAAGTGACGCCCCGTGTTGACGAATTTTTCATCCCTTCACGCTTCCATATTCCCGCCAACTTGCGCCTTTTCCAAAATCTCTTAGGCATTTAAGGTGAATTATCAAAAAAAAAAAAAAAGTGGGCATACACCTTGACGGGCGACTTGAGGAAAAAACCGTCGTTCTGTTTACTTTGATCATAGTACACTTGTCGCATGGAGGTTTATGAAACTCTGAAGTCATGCCAACGTTACCAATCGATCTTTAATGCGATGCAGTGACTTGTTTAATCACACTTTGCTCATATGTTTTGTCCACGTATAAAGGGTTAGAGCCGACATGAAGGATTGTAGACGTAAGGAATATCCCTCACTTGCAAAATTTTGACGATGTCAAAGGCGGTTTTCGATGGTCGCGGGATGCGCCTACCACGGGCTGACTCCAGGTGAGGGCTAAAATGAACACGAAGCCGCCCGAAAACAACGGTCGGTAGCAACCCTAGTACAAGCTCATTGAGCTGTGCAAGAGAGTCGTGCTTGGTGCTAACGTAAGTGCTTGGCGCATCAACAATTAAAAGTTGGTCGTCCCTCGTTACGTTTGGCTGAGCAGTCAGGTCAGGAATTAGCTGGAATTTGCCAGGAAATTTGCCTGCCAGAAATACGCGTGAGGCGCTTGACGTCACGCGATTGGACAGCGGCGGCTGTGGGCGGAGATTATTCCCGGGGCCTAACCGACTAGGCTGCAATTAAACTACAATAAAACTGCACGCACTTAGGCAACTCGCAAAGCAGACTCGGCGTGGATTTTTTTTATTTGAATTTATCTCACGATTTAGAGCCTTTTCCTTCGTGCTTATCGGTGCCACCCACAAGTTGCAAGAAGCAGTGCGGAGGAGCGCGGCTTTCCACAGATATGGGAGCTGCACGGTTCGTGTCATTGAGGGACCTCCTTAGGGCGCTTCCTCCTCACCCGGAAGTGTGAGAGTCGCGGAAGTGAATGCCTCGAGGAACGGATAACCCGTTGCGCAACAGGACGCGCGCAGCGGGAGGCTGGCCAAGCGCGCACCGCGTCCGTCGTCACGCATCTGTCCACCGCACTGCACACGAGTCACGACCGGTGCGGCACGCCCAGAGATGCCACGCTCAATTATTCTCTCTCGCAGCATCTCGCACCGTCGCAAACGCGGCAAAACGAGCGACGCCCCACATATCCATTGATTCTTTGTTTGTCCCGATTGTGTTGGGTATTTACGGTTTTAATACCAACCGCTTTCTTTCGCCCATTTTCGCGGTCGCAGTTTGCGCTTCCCAAGGATGACGCAGTTGGCTGCCATCGCACGCGTGAACGCCGAGGCACTGTCGTACAGTAATCGATTTCTGCACAATCTTTTTTTATGGTTTCCTACCGGCGTGATTTCACAAAGTTTCACTTTTTTGTGTATTACAAAGAGTTAACAGTATCACCTGCGTCGCAGCTAGTGGCTGTGCCGGGCCCGCGCTAACGGGACCCCGTTAGCGAGCGTCAGATTGCCAAATTGTCATCCGTTTGCCCACACCCAAGCGAAGAGCACTCGCATTAAAAGCATCAACGAGCGACGTTGTTCAAGCTCAGCTTGCGTTGGCTCACAAATGGGCGTCGCAGGTGTAACAGCAAGAAAACACGACACCCGCGAAATGCGGGTGCGCACAGACCCCTCGAAGGTGCGCAGGCCACCCGCGTGTTTGTATGCGTCCTTTTCATCCATCAATAACTGCCGCTCTCTCGATCGCGGGCTGGTCGGCCGTTTTTAATATGGCAATCTTAACTTTATCGAAGTGGCATGTCATTTCACTGTTGCCTGCATATGAAAGCCTGACCGCCGTTGTTGCCTGTAACGACTGAAGAGTGCAAAGTGAGGAGGGAGCATTACGCACGCGTGACAGAAACAGAAGCTCGCCAAGTTTCGCTTTTTGCCCCCATTTTCCCCACAGGGCTGCTCCTGAACTCTCTTTTTTTTCTTCTTCTTCTTCAAGAGAGAGAGTGCTGGCACCTGCGAATGTTTATTCCAACAGGGCGAAACAAGGAAAGCCCAGGCATAATATCACTTTTTGCGTTGTTTTCGTGTTTCGGTCGCACACACTAGCGCGTTTAGCAACCCACGCGAACGAGCACGCAAAATATTCTCTTTTCTTTTCCCCCAATATAAGCATACGCCTTTTCTGAAGCATTTCTTTCGAGAATGAACGAAACGCGAGTCTTCATAGCGCGGGAAAACAGCTTTTCTGTCCCCACGTTAATCGCGTCAGTATTGCAAGACAGCTATATCGCAACAGTGGAGATCTCAACGACAAGCGGTGTGCTATGGGGATCCCGCATACGGGCTGGCTACACGATGCCGTGAAAATTATCGGCCTTTTCTTCTTTTTTTTTTGTGGATTTTTGCCGCAGATAGTTTACGAGTCTCACGCGAACTACAGCAAAGCGAGCGCGGTAGAAGAACGCTTCGGGAGGTACAATAACCGTGTGTATTGGGAACGCTAGTGATTTTATCGGGAGCGATACAGATTTCCATTTAGATTAGACGCCACTACCGAAGGACGAAACGCAGAGCTGGAGATTTTGTGAACGGCGCCACGGATGGATGTG
This sequence comes from Rhipicephalus sanguineus, assembly GCF_013339695.2. Lineage (NCBI taxonomy): Eukaryota > Metazoa > Arthropoda > Arachnida > Ixodida > Ixodidae > Rhipicephalus > Rhipicephalus sanguineus. The sequence goes on along the minus strand of NC_051180.1, from coordinate 185,862,500 downwards.
CGAAGACGGCGAGGCACCGGGGCTGCAGTACATTTTCCGAAAGCGAATAACCAGATCAGGGCGTTCTAACAATGGGACACAAACGCACGCACAGATACTTCGCAACTTTGATCGCCATCAGCAAGCAGCAAAGGAACGAACCACCACGACATCTCGATGGCACCTTGTCATGGTACGAGTACTTACACTTAAGTACATAGATTAGACAGATACAGTGGAAACACGATTTAACCGAGTGATGACCGCGCTCAAATTATTTCGTTAAATCGGGAAGTTCGTTAAATCGAGAAAGGAACTTTCGGTCTTTCGAAATCTAAAGTTGTGACATAGCAACACCCGAAACGTCCCTCGACATTTTAGTTGTCACTAACATACGCCTGCGCATGTGAAAAGTCCGCATGGTAAGCGGCCCATGCGGCCTACAATGTCCGGACGATACAGGCGAAAGAGAGTGAAGCCCACGTGAAGCCCTGACAAGCTGCCGATACGCAAATACGGGGACAAAGAATGCAGTGATTGTGCTGGCACGCAGAGCAAAAAGCAGTTGTAGTACGACGATCAGTGTCTCTGCCATCTGTCGCATGAAGCACTAAGTAACAACAGCAACCAGCGCGTTCCTGCACGAGCATTTACAGGGACAACAAACCCCCACCGCCCATACCGACTGTTAAGTCCGTTGTTCCGTGAATAGGCGCGGCGTGCTTCCTCGTCAAAATAAAAATATTGCCGTGATTAGGGAAAGCCTTAACGCGATAGGGTCTCAGCACACGCCCGAAGCCCGTCTGTGTCAAACTTAGAAAGAAACCACTGCATTTTGACTCATCTGTTTCCGGAAAGACTTGGCTACGTCGGATTTAGTGCCGCGATAACTTCGTTAATTCAAATTGGTGCCAACATTGAACCCTATGGGTACCTGCCGGGGAATGGAAATTCCCCGGCAGGTACCCATAGGGTTCAATGGAAAATCGGGTTTCGTTAGATCGTGTTTTAACTGTAGATAGATAGATAGATAGATAGATAGATAGATAGATAGATAGATAGATAGATAGATAGATAGATAGATAGATAGATAGATAGATAGATAGATAGATAGATAGATAGATAGATAGATAGATAGATAGACAGACAGACAGACAGACAGACAGACACAGATAGATAGATAGATAGATAGATAGATAGATAGATAGATAGATAGATAGATAGATAGATAGATAGATAGATAGATAGATAGATAGATAGATAGATAGATAGATAGATAGATAGATAGATAGATAGATAGATAGATAGATAGATAGATAGATAGATAGATAGATAGATAGACATAAAGAACTCAAGCTAAACACACGCAACAGCCGGCGGGCGCATCTCGAAATAAAGGAGGAAGCCCGAAGAACCCCAGGTCGAGAGTGCTGGCGTGCCCAACCAAGGGAGAGAGAGGCGAGCGCAGAACGGGGTCATGCGGGGAAGAGAGCATCGACGATGGGCGGCAGCACGGAAAGAAACGACCTTGGCAAGGTCGTTGTCTTCCAACCCGCGCGTTCCCCACCGATGGACTAGCGTCTCGAAACAGCTCAGCCATAACTGCCACCACCCGGTGTACTCTCTGCAGAAGCTGTACGATGATGTTTCACTAATAGGCGTGGGCACGACGATATCTAGACTTCGGGCAGAGTTCGTGCTCTGTGGCGGTCCTGCTGGGTGCAACGGCACAGATATGGTGTTTTAGCAGTGCCGGATTAGCGTACGGAAACGTCGTCTTCGGCACGTAATCTGCAGGACCTGTATTAGCCGCTGTAATCGTCTCACCATGCTACCGTACGCATCGAGTAAGTGCTAAAACGTTCTCGGATTGTGGTATTGACGTTTTAAATGCAGCCCGGTCGGAAGACGTTTTAGCTGGCCGAGTTACTCGATGCGTACGGCGGCTAATACAGGTCCTGCAGATCAATATAGCTACGTGCCGAACACGACGTTTCCGTACTCACCGTGCGGTATTCCGGCACTGCTAAAACAAAAAGATCCTAATAAACGCCGTGTTCCGTAAATGTTTGCGGTCGGCTGTATAGTTCTCACCGCTTGTGGTTCTCAATGGGCGAACGAAAAATCAACGCGCAGCCTCGGCAATGCATTGTACAAGATATTTATTACGGTCTGAAGGCCAAGATGCCGTGTGAAGAAACGAGCGGACATGAACATTATTTGTACGATTGTTTGTCTACGTGCGTGCCCTATGCACCAATCTGCGGAATGATGATCGTCGCAGCGTGCGACGCCTGGCAGCCGCGGCGGCTAACGGCACCTGCGGGCGGCGGCGCTTTCCAGGGACGGGGGCAACGCTCGCCGCGAGGGTCGCCCTCTCCCTTTGCGCTCACTCGGCCGCGTTTTTATGCCCGACTACGCCGCGGGGGTCGCTAGTTGCGCGCTCGCTAATATTGCCGCGCCGTTTGTGGCTGCAGTGGAGAACGGCATTCGTGAAACGGAACACCGTTGACAGGGGCTGTGCGTGTCGTTGCTTCCCTGCTGTCCGCATCTTGCGCAGCGTTGTTTGAAAATGCTTTATTTTACGAAGGCGACAGAGCGCAGTCCTTGATCACGGCACCCAGTGACATAAACGTGCAAGAGCCGACAGGCTGTGCAGAATACTATTTTCACTTGTCTAAATAACTTTGCTCTCGGCGACTACGAATCCGCCATCACAGTAGTTCCTCCTATTTCGAACCCGGGACGGGCAGGACCCTCTGCCAAGAAAGCCGTCTCGTTCCAAAAAAAAAAAAAAATTGAGGGATTCATCGTTGTCGTCGTCGCTTCCGAAAGATGCGACCACGCTTTTCTGCGCTGTTCGCTAAAGTCAAGCTGCGCAGCGAGATGGCCACTGCACAACACTCGCAAAGTAATAATTCTTGCGGTGCCGAAATTGCGGTGGCACGCCGTCGAGGGGGACTCGGGATTTTTGTAAACGTGCGCCTAAGTAGGCAACCATTCCGCCATTTCGCTCCCATCGAAATGCTGTGGCCGTGGCGGCTAACGAACGGGTAGATAGATGTCATTAATGGCATAGTCGCTGAGCCATATACCGTGTCGAGCGGGACAACCTGTTCAGAGAGTGTAAAATAATGACAGCCCAGACGTGGAATACGTTGACAGTAACAATGAAAACGCAATATTGAGCCTTATAGGTTTGCAGAAGGATCCACTGACATTAAATGGCATCGTCGAGATCGCGTCATGACCATCCACTACAAAATCCGAAAAACAATGGTGCGACATATGGGGATCGACGAAACGCGAGAGCTTGGGTGAAAATGAACGCCACCGTCGGAGCAGTCTCGCTCCTGTTGGGGATTTCTGAGCACGCCATCAGGCGCATGTTAATCCGTTGCGAACACGTGCGTGCGAAGGAAGGAGCGCTGCTCGCGGAACTGGAAGGCGGAGGACCTTGAGTAGTCGGCGCCTGCCGATCGGACTCGCTTGGCACCAGCACGGCGCCGGTTTTTACGAGAGAAGGCCGTGCTCGCAGCTGGCAACATGCGCGCCCGACGCCGTTACTCGCCTCAGCTGGGATGACGACCGGGATGGCAGACCGAACCTTCCCAGCCAACAATGCACCCACGTCACCAAACCTAATGTGGTGCTTAGATCAGTACAGTCAAACAGAGGGGAAGCGCCATTTGAGAACGCAGTTTTAGATGTGACACCAGAGGCACGGCAGATGCGCCGAAGACCCATCTGCTGCGAGACCGAATACAACCGAACGGCGCTATACACAGTGCTAAAGATGCAAGCACGGATGTATACAGTGCTGAGGGGGTCATTGAAAGCGATGTACAAGAAGCGAAGAAACAATAAGCGAGACGCTACGAGTGAGCCAGCTTGGCGCACTCAATGTTTGTTCATTTGATCGGATTTAAACCATCGCAAGGGATACCACACAAGCGATAGTGGAAGCTAGCGGATTAACTTCCAACGAGCCCGGGGTTTCTTTATGCTCACCTTTTGTCACGCTCTGTCAAATGAGGGCGTGCAAATGGCGGCGCAATTTGCGAAAGATCGATATTGCCGGCAAAATGTGGTTACAAAATTATTCATTCCTTCGAGCAGGGCGAGTGAATTCGCTGCGTCAATGTGTGGATTAATTAATTCGGGGTGAGCGAGAGTGCGCTAACTCGCGACTGAGGGCCGTCATAAGCCAACGGTCTTTCTTTGTCCTTCCACCGAAAAGACTACATTTTACGAGTGACGGATTATTTTAAAGAAACGCCCGTAAGAACGGACGGTCGACTGAAAATTATCTTTCCTGCCGCACCCCAAGGCAGCGGGAAGACGCCCTTCGCGACGGCGCCTGCGAGGCCCGCTGCGAACGAGCTCAATTCATCCTTCCTTACTTGCCCGTGCATCGTCATCAGGTTTCCTCGTGGGCAAAAAACGTCATGCAACGAAATAAGCTGTTTTAGGCTGCTCCGTTCCCACATATTTTGACGCTAACCGAAATCATCGAGGAAGGCGGTCCGAGAGCGGGTACTCAGGCGCCCTCGTATAAGTGTTGGAATTATAGCCAACAAGTCCAGGCAATGTAATGTGGACACTGAAAGCGACAAGATCCTTCGCACGACAAACGAAGGCTTTCATGCGACGCTGTGCTTGCTACGACAGCTCGTCTCTGCACCAATCCAGCGCACGAGCAAAATGGACCTAACAGAAGCGATATTATCTCGATCGCTTTTTGCCAATGGCCAAAAAGCTAATGAAGTTAATTAAGGTACATTCCCTGTGACCGCACCACATTGCGACTTTTATGCGGAATGCCAAGGAGATGATCAGTGAAGAGGCCATGGACGCTAAAGGACATAAATTAGCCGCCTAAACCGACATGGAGATCCGTGATAAGAATGTCTTTTCAAACGAGAACTACACTCCTGAAAGGCAATCTCCACTGTCCTTCCCCAAAAAACGCCGCAAGTTGACGGTCGCATGAGTCGAGGCGTCAGACACCGAAATGGCGAAGGTTTTGCGCAGTCCCTTCACGATGACTTTATTCGGCAACTTACCGAACCTGTTTATCACAACAACCTGTGCGCCTTGCTACGTACCGGAAATCCAATCAGTCTTTATAGACCAAGTTAACTGCCGTATGTACATGTCTATAGAGCTTTCAGAGCGAAACCGTCTCGTCGCCTCCGTATCCAGAGGCACTACATTAGGAAGAGTAATCCGATAATTTAGACGGAAATATAGACGAGATGGCACAGTATACGGAAACACGCGGTATTTGTCTGAGAAAAAAAAGCACAGCGAAGATGAGATGCTATTGGCGCTGCATGCGAGCGCACCGAGACCGCAATCGTTCGCTGCTGTAAAAACACGAGGAGCCCACAGGTCATCTCCTTTGCATACGACGCCGAAATTTCCAGCGGTGTGCTTCCCCAAAACCGGAGACACAGGGGCACATCTCTTCCGCTACCCAACACAAGGAGCGACGGACAGCATAGTAATAAAAAATAAAAAAAAAGCTGGTCATTTCATGAGTAGGCGCACGTGCAACGCACAGTTATTCCGCTGCAAACTAGGGTGATGATTCATAGAGACCGGATTTTAGGCAAATGCCCATTGCGTTCCACGCGCTCCTATCGCCCTACTTTGATATATGACTGTGAATTGGGGGTTAATAAGGGCTTTCACAGCGTTTTTATGGTGCCTGTAAATGCCTATTTTCAAAATCGGGACCTATTTAGACTCCAGTTTCGGTTTCGAATGCAGTTTGAGACCGTCATTCATGTTACCGGGTAACACTGACTGTTCGGAACTCTATGGTGTTCAACCTAGTGCTCTAGTTCAACCAACTTCCGGAAAACAACCGCTAGCAGCGGTGAAATGGGACGCGACGGCCAGCATCGCTGACATGGCGCGAGCGGTTGGAGAATTGGAAACCGCAGAGAACAAAGCAAGAGAGAAAGAAAGAAGAAGAAAAAAAAAATGATGCCAGCTTCGCACGAGTGGTGCCAAGCCTTTATCTTTTTCTCTGCATTTGTTGTATCTCTTGTTTGTTTCTTTCTATCTCTCTCTCTCTATGCTTATCACTTCCTCTTTCACTCCGTCGATGTTTTCTGTCTTTTTATCTTTTTATGACTTTATTCCCTGTATTTATCTCTAGCTTTCTCTTCCTTTTTCTTCCTATCGCTTTATTTCTCTCTATCTTCTATCTCTGTTTCTCTCTTTTACACGAGTTCGTTTTCGTTCGACACTCGCACCTGCTGTAAACAGGCTTGCCCAATTCCTGCGGCGCATACCCACCTCTGCAGGAGTGTTGCACGACTGAGCCCCGACTGCAGACAGAGTAAAGACAGCGCGTGCCCGTTCGTGATGATGATAACTTTTTACGACGGAGCACGAGACAGCTTAAACAGCTTCCCGCTTAAAATGCGGCTCTTGTTTTGTTTGTAAGTAACTTTTAAAGGTGTTCACCGACAGGGGAGAAACGGTCCCCCGCCTATCTGCTCTGCCCTTCCCAGTCATGCCGAAAAGAAAGACAGCCAGGAGTGTGTTGATTCGACGGTGGACACTCGACTCACCATGCTACAGAATAAACGGAGAGACCGTGTTCTGCGAACCGTGCGGGAAAAAAGGACAATTGCGCGGCTCTGTTCAACTGTTGGCGCCTTTGTGGCATCATAAACAATAACAATTCTTGCATTTCTATAACAGGTCGTGCACGTGCTTGTTTTGAAGTTATTTGCATTTATGTAAAAAATTATTGCGCCTATATTTACGACGTTGGAGGCCTAAAGCGTTGTGTTACCTGCCTATATTTGGTGCCTAAAACGCGCTTTTCTAATGCCCAAAAATCCGGCCTCTAGCACTGACGAAGCACGCAAGTAAATCGAAGCGCGTCCTGACCGGAATGTTTGCACGCACGAACGGCTTTCGGTGATGACTTATTTAAGAGAGCGCGGTTATATGCAAGCACGCCACCAAATCTGGTAACTGTGCGGACGAGCAACTCGTTCGGCGCTTACGACTCGAGTGAGTCGTCAGTGTGGCTACATTTGGCTCGAAACCACAGCATTTATAGGAGTGAGCGCATTGGGCAGCGTGTTTGCCGCTAACCGCTACAATGTGTTCAGCGTGAGCAGGACATATGATGAGGCACAGCTAATCGATCGCGACGCTGAAATACGGGCGTGCATGCGAACCGAAGCGCATTGCATAAAACGTGGCGAGTTCTGTCGTCAGGGAAATGGAAGCCTTGGGCGTTGCCGTGTTTAAACGTGACCTGCAGTCAGAAGGTGTTGCGCAACGCGTTCTGTAGCCGGTGCTGCGAGTTGTGGATGAGCGCACTGTGCAGGATACTGCGACTGACTGGCAGGACGATTCCGTGGCATGGGAGCTGCGGGGTATCTGAGCGCGTATCCATCTGGCGGATTATCCGATGAAGCGATACATCGGCCGCGTGGTTCGACCTCGAACACTGCGTAGCAATGCGGCGACCTTACCGCAGGTTTCCCGCGGTCCATTGAGGACTCCCTTGAATGGAAAACATCAATGCCGCGCGCGTTGAAAAAGTACAATGCCAAACAACGCGCCGCGAATACCTCGTCTCTTCTTGAGTCTCAGTTCCGAAAACAATACAGGGCGCCTTGCACGTAGCGAATAACAAAGCACTCGAGACACGGCACCGATGATTGAAAGAACGACTGCTGCCTATTAACCGATGATTAAGTGTACAGATAGCGGACCAGCTGCGATCAACAGTGACTCGCAGTTGCCGACAATTTTTTTTCCACCGCACTTCTTCTCACCATTTTCATCCTGCTTCTTCTTCAACACTGCTGAATCAATGGAGCTCATTTCCGATTATCGGGAAGGCTTAAAGCACGTCCTCTTTGACTGTTCCGCTTACGACGCAGAACGATAGATTCTTAAAGGAGCATTAATGTATTATTTTACGTATTATCAGAAAGACTGTGCGTATTATTTGTGTGTATATGTGACATATCACAGCCATGACCCGATACATAGAGTAGCAAGCCAGGCCATACACTAGGCTAACATATCATTAAAAATTGCTATCTCTCTATGGACAGCCGGCTCTCGCGTGTGTCCTATCGTTTAAAACAAACAAGATTAGCTTCGAGAGACGAACTCTACACGAATGACACTACGTCATTGTGAGTTATTCATTTTGTTGAAATGAAAAACTTCGCCAATCATCGTGTCGCCGTTTTCTCTGCGCACATTAAACTGTGCCACTGGCAAAAGATAACATACAGAATGACAGCAGAAATGCTCACCCGATGAAGTAAATTTCGTAAACACGCCTAAACATTGGATACAGAAAGAAAAAAAAAACAGCAGCAACACGATGCGCATTACCCACTTTCTACTTGTTGGAATATTTGGCATTAGAGAGTAACCCAGGTTTGTAAACGGATTCCGTCTAATTTAATCGGCTTGAATTTACGTAATCTTGTGTAAATCGTGTGCAGCACGTGTAAACCCATCTCTCACGTAATGCCTCATTTCGGAATTTCGGAAGGCTCTTAAGGTCAATCAATCAACTCAACTTGTGCAGTCAGATCACCTAAGATAACAAATGCAATGCGTAGGCGTTGTTCTTAGCACCGGTACAAGTCGTAGGTATACGTGTATACTGTTAAAGTTCACTGATTCGTTGAACTTTTTCTCCGGTAAGATGGGGGAGACGGGTAGCAGCGACTTGACGAGACTCCAGGCAGTGCCGTAGTGAACGAACGTACTTATACGAGCTTGGATAAGACGTACTGATTATACAAGTACTTGAACCCGTCATTATCATGGCTGCATTTGTCAGCGTTTATAATGAAGGCCCCTCCCGCGAATGTTTTGGGGTTCCACGATACTCTGAGATAACTTCAGCAGTGGTTTATGTCTCGGGGTTTTGCCCTGAAACGATTAAACTGAATAGCGTGTGTAAGCGCACTCTAAACTGATGCAGCGATAAGATGGGTGACTAGTATGGTGAGCTATGAGATACGATACGGAGGCAGACGATGTATAGGCGAAAACAGTACCACATAAATAATACTTGATACAAAGATGATTGAAGAAACAGGGTGCATTGCGGTCACAGCAAGACCAGTTCTCCCAAACAATGGCTCATTCGATCCTCTGGTTGCAGCAAGTTAGCACCCAAACTATCGCGCGACCTACTTTCACTCATATCTTACTTGGCCACTTCGCATGCACAAAACACAAGCGCCGCATCTGGGAACAGAGCGGCACTTCTGCCTACGTTCGCAATGAGTGAACGGGTTAGAGAGATGAATATGCGTACGTTATATACGACGTAAGACAGCAAAAGGCACGGCCAAAATTGAACAGCGTGGCGCACACAAAGTATAATGGAAGTTCCGTGTCAGCGCCCCCTGACAGAAACGGCAGCCTTCAATTCCCAGCGGATGCGTATTGCCGCCAAAAGGCACCTACGACACAACGTTTCGTAAGTCCACTTCCGCCAGCGCGTTCGCCGCCGCGTTAAATCTCGCAGCTCGGACGGCCCGTTATTTGCAGCCCTATTCGTGGACCTCCGCTTTGTCTTTTTTCGTGCGTTTCTTTCCCAGAAGAACTCGATGAGGCCGAGCGGGTGGACAGGTGCTACCCCGAGGCATCCAACGACTCGCACGTGCAAGACGCATAAAGGAATCACGCCGAGGGCAGTCCACCGGGCGATCGCTTCTGTCGGAAGTATTGCTACTGACGCAACGTAAAACCGACCGTAGAAGAAAGCAAAGCAGACCCGCCGCGGGCAAGAGCCCGAACACGGGTCACGTGACGCGACCGCCCGGTGCACTGCGTGCCGTTGCCTAGAGCCGCGCGGGCGTAAACACCGGGCGCACGCCGCCGCGCCACTGCGGACACACGCGACCACCGACGACTCCGCGAGCCGGCCGACGGCGTTGGGGGAGAGCCGTTTGCGCAACGGGAGACGTAATGGACGGCGGCGGGCCCTTGGGCGACGTCAAAAAACAAGGACACTCACCCGCCATGCACGGGGGCAGCCCTTCGCGGCGTGGACGATATTCAGGGCATCTGGGACGAAGGAACCACGTTTGCGGGCCACAGATGGAAGCAGACGACACCGCTACATTGCGACAGTTCGGGAGAGGGGGGCCTCTCTCCTCGCTCGAGGAAGTGCGCTCAAAAGGCGAGGCGAGCCGAAACGGAACACACGGGCTTGTTGTCAATGCTCGCCGCTGTTTTTCTTTTCTCGCACACCCCTCAAAGATTGGCCTTTTGCTTAATTGCCAGTCCACCGTTTCGGTGTACCTTGTTTACGAGCCAGTATCGATCCGCATCTCCTGCCCTCCCTCAGACGGCGGCGAGATTGTTACGCGAAGAAGACACTTGGCGACGTCGCTTCCGGGTTCCTCGGGTAGCGTGCTCCAGAGAGAGAGAGAGAGAGAGAGTCGCTGCGGAGCAGTTACGTAAACTAACAACTACGCGGGCTAATCAGCGCATTTCGGCCTAGTGCGGGAGGATTAAAAATAATTGTATCCTCCTTGGCAGGAACTGCTGCTCTAGCCGAAGAGTTCGCAGCGCCGTGGAAGTTAAAATTATTTTAGTGCCAGACGTAGATCATTGGTGAGTACCCCAGAAGAGCTGCACTATTCAACGCGATCTGTTTTAGAGAACGAAACGTTTTCCGCAAAGAGAGCGCGCCGAGAAAATGTTAACAAAGGTATAAACTTTCGCGGAACGCTCGCATTTACGCACAGGAGAGGATTGTACAGCTTGACATATACCTACCCTTGTCACTGAAACGAATGATAGATGTTCTCAAATATATGCCAAAGATACACGAGCAGTGCCAAGCGGTACCGCAAAAGGCTACGCACTAATATATTTACTCTAACGAATGCAGCAGCAACCAGAGTTGTATTTCACTCCCCGAGCACAAGCTGCATTTCTGTTTACAATCTGGGCGAGCTTGTAAGATTGCACGTAATTAGAAGTTACCGCTCGTCCCGAGCCTCTGTTCCTCGCTTTCGTCTTCGTTTTTTGCGCCACCTGCTCAAGTAGGCATTTCTGTCATTGCCTCTGGGATTCTCTGCTAAAGAAAAATATGCCAACTGGACAGCGATTGGAGATGGGAAAATTGTACAGCTGGTCAAGACATGTTTAAGCACCCGCGATATTCTCGAATGGACACGTTTCTGAGCGTTCCCTTCTCCTCGTTCGTGAGCAGGATTAGAATAGCACGGGAGGCGGTCGTATTTAGCCACGTTTCTCGCGCCCTCTCAGCGTCCCAACGACCTCGGAAGTGTCTTTGCACCGCGCGGAGAGGAAACCGGTCATTACGTAACTGGGGTCGCTTCGAAGTCTAGGGCAGCGGTGTCCCTCGAAGTATGCTGCGCTTTGCGCCAAGAGAAGCTGAATGGTTGAGATGACACGGAATAGCGGACTCCCTGCAAGAAGTCTGGGCAAGTGTTGCCACAGAGTTAGTCGAGCTGAAATGGGAAAAATCGTGTCGGTCTCCATCAGGCGACGCTCCAACGGCAAGCAGTGACGACTCGAACGATGCGCACAAAAATACGCGCGGAGCGCTCATAAGGACAAAAGATTATCATACAGAACACACGAGCGCATAAAAGAGAGACCCACCTTTGATGGAGCCGGACGATGTCTGGGGCTGTACCACCTCGACTTTAGTGTAGCTGTTACTCCAAGACATTTGACAGTTATCGTCGATAGGCTGAGGTCAGATGTGTAGAGGGCTGCGGGAATCCAGAGCGCCGGCACTCCGAAGTCTGGGGGGCCCACGCATCGGCGCGGGGAGCGCGTAAACCCCCGAACCAGCACTCGCCAAACACCGTACTAGGCCCCCTTCGGGCTGAGAACACGCGTCCGCGCACTAACGGTGCCCGACGGTCGAGCAGGGGCAATGAGATGCGACTACAGAAAAAAAAAGGGGTAACAGAAAAAAAAAGGGGGGGGGAGGGATGATATGCGAAGGAACACGGGGCGCGTAGGGTTTAGTCACGTCGTATCATGGCCGAAGAGAAACCCCGGCGCCAAGCACGCCGTCGTCAGATGGTGGTGGTCGGCGGCGGTCCCGTTGGAGAACGGCGGTGCAATCCCACACATGCGCCGAGCTCAGCGGAGGTCACCAACACACAGCACTGGCGGCGCGGAGGTGAATCACTGCCACGGCGATTCACCCGCGTTGGAAAGCACACGGAGTCGTTGATCTCCCCGTTAGACGACGCACAGGCGCGCGCACAGAGCGGCAGTTATGCAGGGGAGTAGCCGGAAGAGCGCGACAACAGGCGTGGCAGTAGCAGACGACGAACTCGGGAGCGAGCGACCGCCGCAAAACGCGGAAACGCAGTAATCCACCTGTGCGCGCCCCTTGAACGGCTGTGCGCCAGTGTGCCGCTCGGCGTTCGCCAGCCGGGACAGTGCGCCTCCTCCTCCTCGCGTGTTCCTCCTCTCTCGCAATCCGCGGCGGCGAGTTCACTGCGCCGCGTAGAGGGGAGGCCGCGCGGCGTTGGTAGCGCAGCGGCCAACACTGCCGTCGATCACGAAGCCAAGGAGCGATCGCGTCTTCGCCGCAGGAACGACGCGAAAATCCCCGGCCGGACTCTTGAATTATTCAAAACTTTGCGCTGCGGAAATCAGACCGGACCAATTACCGAGCTTAGTGGTCGCGTTAGTTGGACACTCAGATGTGCCATACTCGAGCCCCACTTCATTCTGCACCGAAAATTTACATTTTAACATCATAACCCGCGAAAAACTGCATTACACATTACAAGAAGAGAAAGGCACAAAAACTTTGCGTGCTATATGCATTAATAGAAGGATAAAAATGGCACGAACAAGAATTCGCAAACATATGTAAAACTCGTCAAAGAGCCTTACGATCAGACCCCACATGAAAACCACCACTCGTCGATGAATCGTGACATTCTTCGAGTGGATCTTGGCAAAAAGTTCCAGGGGTGTGCGATTATCAACTTCGAAGCGAATTCGTATAACGAAAACCAAGCGCTACTCGAATATTTTTCCAATATAGCGCAACTATTTCCTTTAAAAAATACTTTTCTTGTTCACCAACCTGAAAGTTTGTATCTAGAAGTTTGTTCTACAGCTAATAATATCCCAGGAAGTTCCCAGGAATAATATCCCATACAACACTATTCCTTGACAGTACCGCATATGCAGTTAAAGTTTTCATGAATTAGCTGCTTGGTATGTATGTTCGGGAAGCAGCAAGACCGTTGTGCATCTCACCATTCCTCCAGACAGCGAAAACACTAGAGCAGGGCGCTCAAACACGCGGCCCGCGAACCTTTCGCTGGGGGCCCGCAAATGACTGTTTTCGTCCCATGTTCCTTTTTTTCTAATAAATAGACAAACTTCAACAGAATGAGTATGCCCATGAGCTACGCAAACAAGACTGGCATTCTTTTCGTGAGACACCCCATGCCATCGCCATGTGTTGAAACATAAACGTTGCGCAAGTACTATATTTCAGAATTGACGTCCAGATGTCCATCATTCCGCAGGTCGGTATATCAATGTTTCTCGAATCCAGACTCCTTCAGAAATGACCCACACATGAGATGTGGGAAATGATTCATTTCAAGTGGCAACGTTTAAGCAACCTCCTTCACGGCCCCGGTCCCTGAGGGACTCCGTTTAGTGACTGCGGCCCGCTGGCTAACGTGAGTTTGCGCACTATAGTGTTGATTAGGTTTTAGCGTGTCATAGGTTAATCCCACTAAGCGTGCTATCTCAATCGGGAGGCGCAATGAAATCTGTTCGGCGTGATGTTCACTGCAGGTGCTTAATCGTAGGTCAAACCAGAATAACTCTATGTTTTCGTGTTTTTACACATTTGTCCTTAATTTTTCAAGGGCTCCCCAATAGTTTCGGTGCTCTTCGTCAGTGTAATTGCGGCCTCTCTTGCTCGGCCTCATGCTAGTGATGCACAATTAACGATGGTACTATCGATACTATCGATAGTTCAGTCACTATCAAACTATCGATGGTAAAAAAAAAAAAAACTATCGATAGCACTATCGATGGTAAATTCGATGGTACTACCGATAGCATAACGTCAACCATGCGAACTCATTGCAGCATAAACTTGGTTCCCCAAGTCTGTGGAGCAGGAGGAGCAGGGCTAAAGGGCAGGAAGGTTGACATGCTTGCGCTCCTTCACTAGACTTCTTGGCTAACACATGACAATTAGATTGAATTGTTCAGGTGTACAGGAAACAGGATCCTTACATTTGACGGTACTGAGCGGCTACAAATTTATATTGCATTTTGCGATTTCAAAATAAAAACATCAAGAAGTAGATTTGTTAATTGTAAGGTGTAAGCGGTTACTGTTTCATATGAATTTATTGATGGACATATTCCTGCATTTTCACTGCCGAAATATTTTTTATTTCGCCAAAGAATTGTTCATGATTCAAGCGAACTGAGTATTGCTGATAGTAGGCTATCGCAAATGCTTTTTGGCAATATTACCGGCCAGCTACAGCCAAACTAGTCACAGCACTATTGATAGTAATGTCGGTAGTAATACTACCGATGGTACTGTTGATTGCGCTATCTAAAATACTATCGATAGTTTATCGATATTTGTACTATCAATAGCCTCTTTACACTATCGATAGTTAAAAAAAAAAAACTTTCGATGTTATCGATAGTCGATTTGCCGATTGTTTTGCATCGATACCTCATACGCGATGCTGTTTTATGGCCACTGCACTTCAATACTGATTCATACTTAGGACTGTGCAGCGCTCACAAAAAGGGACAAGGGACAGAAGAAACTTGAATACTGGCCCGACATTTGCAAAAGCGCTATAGGGAGACGAGGGGAATTGTAGAAAGGAAAACTAATTTGTCTAATTGTGCACGAAACTTGGCGAAAGTTAGCACATGCATGCAAATCGTTGTGCTCAATTCAATACTTGTTATGAAGTTTTGGGGTGTTCGAATATTTCGAATCGTAAGATTGCCTTGCAAATGGAAGCGCATACTGAAGACTATATTAGTGAAGTTTCTGTCATAAATAGAAACGAAACGCCATTGCACGCATAACTGGGCCACTATACATTTCATGCCTGCAACGGAACTATATTTTATGAATACATTATTGATTTTATTTTAGATGCCCAAGTCCTAGAACTACGCTATAGTATCATCGCGCACAATAAAGTGGACGCCGAAAGCAAGAACGAAAATCGCCACGAACTCTGCAAGAAACACCGGTTATTGGAAGATTACGTAATGCCATCGAGTGACGAACTAATATCGTCAAAAGGAAGATGACGCGAGATACCACAGTAACAGATTCCAAAGGTCAGTTGTTATGGGATAAAAACATTTCCTTTATTGCCTTAATGCATGGGTAGAAAGGTCTTATGTCACACTAAGTTTCGACTGAAGTTTTCTTGGTGAATGTTCCGTGTACACATTTCGATAGGTAAGATTTCTGCAGTGCATAACGTGAGACGCCGAGAGCGATGCCAAGTTTAAGGAAGGTCAGTATATAGAGGTGTGATTTAAGTAGCGGTTGTATACTGCGCACATAATTTTTTTTGCCACACAAATTCAGTTGTCTCAATATCAGATTAGTTGAAGTGGCACGAAATAGCGATGGAACATATCTTTAGGAGCAGCGGAAAGAGCGCGTTCTGCATATCGAAGATTTCGAAGCGTTTTGCGAGAGCTAAGCATATCGACGTGTATTAACGTTGTAAACCGTGTTGTTCGTACATATGAGGTCTACTTAATAAGGGTGGTTGAATGAGCACACAATGTACGAGGAGGATGAATTGTTAGTTAAGGGCACTACAACTGTTTAGGCAAAAATAGTACGCGTTAGACAGATTTTACACGAGGCGCGGAAAAAAAAATTGTGGCAGCATCGCACTAGTGGTGGCAAGCCTGAAGGAATAGCGAAGCTAGGTGGCCTTCCTTGTTTCTCTTTATTTTTCAGGTGCGAAGCACCTTAGGGGCTCGGCTTGTCGGCGTCTAACGTCGTCATGGTGTGTCATGTAGCCACGGGCCATCATAAAACGGGTATGCGCCACAAGAATTGGCTAAAACCCACTGCTTGCTGTCAGTCCACTAAAAATGAAGAGGGCATCAGTTAGCCCAACAAATAGCCGACGACGCTAGCGGAGCTGAAACACCCTTCCCTACATTCCGTAGGAAACTGAAACCGGGTTTGTAGGGAAGAAGAAGAAAGAGGAAGAAGAAGCACCTTAGGGTCGAACTGAAACCAGGCATGTAGGGAAGAAGAAAAAGAAAAGAAGAAGTAGAACTTTAGGGCCGAACTGAAACAGGTCATGTATGAAAGACGAAGAACAAAAGAAGAAGAAGCACCTTAGGGCCGAACTGAAACCAGGCATCTAGGGAAGAAGAAGAGGTAAAAAAGTAGCACTTTGTGGCCGTACTGAAACCGGGCATGTAGGGAAGCAGAAGAAGAAAAGAGGAAGAAGAAGAAGCACCTTAGGGCTGAACTGAAACCGGGGATCTAGAGAAGAAGAAGAAGAGAAGAAGCACCTTAGGGCCGAGCTGAAACCGGGCATGTAGGGCAGAAGAATGAGAAAAAAAGAAGAAGAAGCACCTTAGGCCGAACTGAAACCGGGCATGCAGGGAAGAAGAAGAAGAACCTTAGGGCCGAACAGAAAGCGGGCATGTAGCGAAGAAGAAGAAAAAGGAAGAAGAAGCACCTTAGGGCCGAACTGAAACCCGGCATGTAGGGAAGGAGAAGAAATGAAAGAAGAATCAGCTTAGGGCCGAGCTGAAACCGAATATGTAGGCAAGAAGAAGAAAAAGAAGAAGCAGCTTAGGGCCGAACTGATACCGGCATGAAGGAAAGAAGAAGAGGAAGAAGAAGCACCTTAGGGCCGAACTGAAACCGGACATGTAGGGAAGAAGAAGAAAGAAGAAGGAGACCTTAGGGCAGAACTGAAACCGGGCATGTAGGGAAGGAGAAGAAATGAAAGAAGCATCAGCTTAGGGCCGAGCTGAAACCGAATATGTAGGGAAGAAGAAGAAAAAGAAGAAGCAGCTTAGGGCCGAACTGATACCGGCATGAAGGAAAGAAGAAGAGGAAGAAGAAGCACCTTAGGGCCGAACTGAAACCGGACATGTAGGGAAGAAGAAGAAAGAAGGAGAAGCACCTTAGGGCAGAACTGAAACCCGGCATGTAGGGAAGGAGAAGAAATGAAAGAAGCATCAGCTTAGGGCCGAGCTGAAACCGAATATGTAGGGAAGAAGAAGAAAAAGAAGAAGCAGCTTAGGGCCGAACTGATACCGGCATGAAGGAAAGAAGAAGAGGAAGTAGAAGCACCTTAGGGCCGAACTGAAACCGGACATGTAGGGAAGAAGAAGAAAGAAGGAGAAGCACCTTAGGGCAGAACTGAAACCCGGCATGTAGGGAAGGAGAAGAAATGAAAGAAGCATCAGCTTAGGGCCGAGCTGAAACCGAATATGTAGGGAAGAAGAAGAAAAAGAAGAAGCAGCTTAGGGCCGAACTGATACCGGCATGAAGGAAAGAAGAAGAGGAAGAAGAAGCACCTTAGGGCCGAACTGAAACCGGACATGTAGGGAAGAAGAAGAAAGAAGAAGAAGCACCTTAGGGCAGAACTGAAACCCGGCATGTAGGGAAGGAGAAGAAATGAAAGAAGCATCAGCTTAGGGCCGAGCTGAAACCGAATATGTAGGGAAGAAGAAGAAAAAGAAGAAGCAGCTTAGGGCCGAACTGATACCGGCATGAAGGAAAGAAGAAGAGGAAGTAGAAGCACCTTAGGGCCGAACTGAAACCGGACATGTAGGGAAGAAGAAGAAAGAAGGAGAAGCACCTTAGGGCAGAACTGAAACCCGGCATGTAGGGAAGGAGAAGAAATGAAAGAAGCATCAGCTTAGGGCCGAGCTGAAACCGAATATGTAGGGAAGAAGAAGAAAAAGAAGAAGCAGCTTAGGGCCGAACTGATACCGGCATGAAGGAAAGAAGAAGAGGAAGAAGAAGCACCTTAGGGCCGAACTGAAACCGGACATGTAGGGAAGAAGAAGAAAGAAGAAGAAGCACCTTAGGGCAGAACTGAAACCCGGCATGTAGGGAAGGAGAAGAAATGAAAGAAGCATCAGCTTAGGGCCGAGCTGAAACCGAATATGTAGGGAAGAAGAAGAAAAAGAAGAAGCAGCTTAGGGCCGAACTGATACCGGCATGAAGGAAAGAAGAAGAGGAAGAAGAAGCACCTTAGGGCCGAACTGAAACCGGACATGTAGGGAAGAAGAAGAAAGAAGAAGAAGCACCTTAGGGCAGAACTGAAACCCGGCATGTAGGGAAGGAGAAGAAATGAAAGAAGCATCAGCTTAGGGCCGAGCTGAAACCGAATATGTAGGGAAGAAGAAGAAAAAGAAGAAGCAGCTTAGGGCCGAACTGATACCGGCATGAAGGAAAGAAGAAGAGGAAGAAGAAGCACCTTAGGGCCGAACTGAAACCGGACATGTAGGGAAGAAGAAGAAAGAAGGAGAAGCACCTTAGAGCAGAACTGAAACCCGGCATGTAGGGAAGGAGAAGAAATGAAAGAAGCATCAGCTTAGGGCCGAGCTGAAACCGAATATGTAGGGAAGAAGAAGAAAAAGAAGAAGCAGCTTAGGGCCGAACTGATACCGGCATGAAGGAAAGAAGAAGAGGAAGTAGAAGCACCTTAGGGCCGAACTGAAACCGGACATGTAGGGAAGAAGAAGAAAGAAGGAGAAGCACCTTAGGGCAGAACTGAAACCCGGCATGTAGGGAAGGAGAAGAAATGAAAGAAGCATCAGCTTAGGGCCGAGCTGAAACCGAATATGTAGGGAAGAAGAAGAAAAAGAAGAAGCAGCTTAGGGCCGAACTGATACCGGCATGAAGGAAAGAAGAAGAGGAAGAAGAAGCACCTTAGGGCCGAACTGAAACCGGACATGTAGGGAAGAAGAAGAAAGAAGGAGAAGCACCTTAGGGCAGAACTGAAACCCGGCATGTAGGGAAGGAGAAGAAATGAAAGAAGCATCAGCTTAGGGCCGAGCTGAAACCGAATATGTAGGGAAGAAGAAGAAAAAGAAGAAGCAGCTTAGGGCCGGACTGATACCGGCATGAAGGAAAGAAGAAGAGGAAGAAGAAGCACCTTAGGGCCGAACTGAAACCGGACATGTAGGGAAGAAGAAGAAAGAAGAAGAAGCACCTTAGGGCAGAACTGAAACCCGGCATGTAGGGAAGGAGAAGAAATGAAAGAAGCATCAGCTTAGGGCCGAGCTGAAACCGAATATGTAGGGAAGAAGAAGAAAAAGAAGAAGCAGCTTAGGGCCGAACTGATACCGGCATGAAGGAAAGAAGAAGAGGAAGAAGAAGCACCTTAGGGCCGAACTGAAACCGGACATGTAGGGAAGAAGAAGAAAGAAGAAGAAGCACCTTAGGGCAGAACTGAAACCCGGCATGTAGGGAAGGAGAAGAAATGAAAGAAGCATCAGCTTAGGGCCGAGCTGAAACCGAATATGTAGGGAAGAAGAAGAAAAAGAAGAAGCAGCTTAGGGCCGAACTGATACCGGCATGAAGGAAAGAAGAAGAGGAAGAAGAAGCACCTTAGGGCCGAACTGAAACCGGACATGTAGGGAAGAAGAAGAAAGAAGAAGAAGCACCTTAGGGCAGAACTGAAACCCGGCATGTAGGGAAGGAGAAGAAATGAAAGAAGCATCAGCTTAGGGCCGAGCTGAAACCGAATATGTAGGGAAGAAGAAGAAAAAGAAGAAGCAGCTTAGGGCCGAACTGATACCGGCATGAAGGAAAGAAGAAGAGGAAGAAGAAGCACCTTAGGGCCGAACTGAAACCGGACATGTAGGGAAGAAGAAGAAAGAAGAAGAAGCACCTTAGGGCAGAACTGAAACCCGGCATGTAGGGAAGGAGAAGAAATGAAAGAAGCATCAGCTTAGGGCCGAGCTGAAACCGAATATGTAGGGAAGAAGAAGAAAAAGAAGAAGCAGCTTAGGGCCGAACTGATACCGGCATGAAGGAAAGAAGAAGAGGAAGAAGAAGCACCTTAGGGCCGAACTGAAACCGGACATGTAGGGAAGAAGAAGAAAGAAGAAGAAGCACCTTAGGGCAGAACTGAAACCCGGCATGTAGGGAAGGAGAAGAAATGAAAGAAGCATCAGCTTAGGGCCGAGCTGAAACCGAATATGTAGGGAAGAAGAAGAAAAAGAAGAAGCAGCTTAGGGCCGAACTGATACCGGCATGAAGGAAAGAAGAAGAGGAAGAAGAAGCACCTTAGGGCCGAACTGATACCGGCATGAAGGAAAGAAGAAGAGGAAGAAGAAGCACCTTAGGGCCGAACTGAAACCGGACATGTAGGGAAGAAGAAGAAAGAAGGAGAAGCACCTTAGGGCAGAACTGAAACCCGGCATGTAGGGAAGGAGAAGAAATGAAAGAAGCATCAGCTTAGGGCCGAGCTGAAACCGAATATGTAGGGAAGAAGAAGAAAAAGAAGAAGCAGCTTAGGGCCGAACTGATACCGGCATGAAGGAAAGAAGAAGAGGAAGAAGAAGCACCTTAGGGCCGAACTGAAACCGGACATGTAGGGAAGAAGAAGAAAGAAGGAGAAGCACCTTAGGGCAGAACTGAAACCCGGCATGTAGGGAAGGAGAAGAAATGAAAGAAGCATCAGCTTAGGGCCGAGCTGAAACCGAATATGTAGGCAAGAAGAAGAAAAAGAAGAAGCAGCTTAGGGCCGAACTGATACCGGCATGAAGGAAAGAAGAAGAGGAAGAAGAAGCACCTTAGGGCCGAACTGAAACCGGACATGTAGGGAAGAAGAAGAAAGAAGGAGAAGCACCTTAGGGCAGAACTGAAACCCGGCATGTAGGGAAGGAGAAGAAATGAAAGAAGCATCAGCTTAGGGCCGAGCTGAAACCGAATATGTAGGGAAGAAGAAGAAAAAGAAGAAGCAGCTTAGGGCCGAACTGATACCGGCATGAAGGAAAGAAGAAGAGGAAGAAGAAGCACCTTAGGGCCGAACTGAAACCGGACATGTAGGGAAGAAGAAGAAAGAAGGAGAAGCATCTTAGGGCAGAACTGAAACCCGGCATGTAGGGAAGGAGAAGAAATGAAGAAGCATCAGCTTAGGGCCGAGCTGAAACCGAATATGTAGGGAAGAAGAAGAAAAAGAAGAAGCAGCTTAGGGCCGAACTGATACCGGCATGAAGGAAAGAAGAAGAGGAAGAAGAAGCACCTTAGGGCCGAACTGAAACCGGACATGTAGGGAAGAAGAAGAAAGAAGGAGAAGCACCTTAGGGCAGAACTGAAACCCGGCATGTAGGGAAGGAGAAGAAATGAAAGAAGCATCAGCTTAGGGCCGAGCTGAAACCGAATATGTAGGGAAGAAGAAGAAAAAGAAGAAGCAGCTTAGGGCCGAACTGATACCGGCATGAAGGAAAGAAGAAGAGGAAGAAGAAGCACCTTAGGGCCGAACTGAGACCGGACATGTAGGGAAGAAGAAGAAAGAAGGAGAAGCACCTTAGGGCAGAACTGAAACCCGGCATGTAGGGAAGGAGAAGAAATGAAAGAAGCATCAGCTTAGGGCCGAGCTGAAACCGAATATGTAGGGAAGAAGAAGAAAAAGAAGAAGCAGCTTAGGGCCGAACTGATACCGGCATGAAGGAAAGAAGAAGAGGAAGAAGAAGCACCTTAGGGCCGAACTGAAACCGGACATGTAGGGAAGAAGAAGAAAGAAGGAGAAGCACCTTAGGGCAGAACTGAAACCCGGCATGTAGGGAAGGAGAAGAAATGAAAGAAGCATCAGCTTAGGGCCGAGCTGAAACCGAATATGTAGGGAAGAAGAAGAAAAGAAGAAGCAGCTTAGGGCCGAACTGATACCGGCATGAAGGAAAGAAGAAGAGGAAGAAGAAGCACCTTAGGGCCGAACTGAAACCGGACATGTAGGGAAGAAGAAGAAAGAAGGAGAAGCACCTTAGGGCAGAACTGAAACCCGGCATGTAGGGAAGGAGAAGAAATGAAAGAAGCATCAGCTTAGGGCCGAGCTGAAACCGAATATGTAGGGAAGAAGAAGAAAAAGAAGAAGCAGCTTAGGGCCGAACTGATACTGGCATGAAGGAAAGAAGAAGAGGAAGAAGAAGCACCTTAGGGCCGAACTGAAACCGGACATGTAGGGAAGAAGAAGAAAGAAGGAGAAGCACCTTAGGGCAGAACTGAAACCCGGCATGTAGGGAAGGAGAAGAATGAAAGAAGCATCAGCTTAGGGCCGAGCTGAAACCGAATATGTAGGGAAGAAGAAGAAAAAGAAGAAGCAGCTTAGGGCCGAACTGATACTGGCATGAAGGAAAGAAGAAGAGGAAGAAGAAGCACCTTAGGGCCGAACTGAAACCGGACATGTAGGGAAGAAGAAGAAAGAAGAAGAAGCACCTTAGGGCAGAACTGAAACCCGGCATGTAGGGAAGGAGAAGAAATGAAAGAAGCATCAGCTTAGGGCCGAGCTGAAACCGAATATGTAGGGAAGAAGAAGAGGAAGAAGAAGCACCTTAGGGCCGAACTGAAACCGGACATGTAGGGAAGAAGAAGAAAGAAGGAGAAGCACCTTAGGGCAGAACTGAAACCCGGCATGTAGGGAAGGAGAAGAAATGAAAGAAGCATCAGCTTAGGGCCGAGCTGAAACCGAATATGTAGGGAAGAAGAAGAAAAAGAAGCAGCAGCTTAGGGCCGAACTGATACCGGCATGAAGGAAAGAAGAAGAGGAAGAAGAAGCACCTTAGGGCCGAACTGAAACCGGACATGTAGGGAAGAAGAAGAAAGAAGGAGAAGCACCTTAGGGCAGAACTGAAACCCGGCATGTAGGGAAGGAGAAGAAATGAAAGAAGCATCAGCTTAGGGCCGAGCTGAAACCGAATATGTAGGGAAGAAGAAGAAAAAGAAGAAGAAGCTTAGGGCCGAACTGATACCGGCATGAAGGAAAGAAGAAGAGGAAGAAGAAGCACCTTAGGGCCGAACTGAAACCCGGCATGTAGGGAAGGAGAAGAAATGAAAGAAGCATCAGCTTAGGGCCGAGCTGAAACCGAATATGTAGGGAAGAAGAAGAAAAAGAAGAAGCAGCTTAGGGCCGAACTGATACCGGCATGAAGGAAAGAAGAAGAGGAAGAAGAAGCACCTTAGGGCCGAACTGAAACCGGACATGTAGGGAAGAAGAAGAAAGAAGAAGAAGCACCTTAGGGCAGAACTGAAACCCGGCATGTAGGGAAGGAGAAGAAATGAAAGAAGCATCAGCTTAGGGCCGAGCTGAAACCGAATATGTAGGGAAGAAGAAGAAAAAGAAGAAGCAGCTCAGGGCCGAACTGATACCGGCATGAAGGAAAGAAGAAGAGGAAGAAGAAGCACCTTAGGGCCGAACTGAAACCGGACATGTAGGGAAGAAGAAGAAAGAAGGAGAAGCACCTTAGGGCAGAACTGAAACCCGGCATGTAGGGAAGGAGAAGAAATGAAAGAAGCATCAGCTTAGGGCCGAGCTGAAACCGAATATGTAGGGAAGAAGAAGAAAAAGAAGAAGCAGCTTAGGGCCGAACTGATACCGGCATGAAGGAAAGAAGAAGAGGAAGAAGAAGCACCTTAGGGCTGAACTGAAACCGGACATGTAGGGAAGAAGAAGAAGCACCTTATGGCCGAAATGATACCGGACATGTAGGGAAGGAGAAAAAGAGAAGAAGAAGCAGATTAGCGACGAAATGAAACCGGGGATGCAGGGAAGGATAAGAGAAGAAGAAGCATCTTAGGGCCGAACTGAAACCGGGCATGTAGGGAAGAAGAAGAAGAAAAAGAAGAAAAGAAGAAGGAGAAGCACCTTAGAGCCGAACTGAAAGCGGGCATCTAGGGAAGAAGAAGAAGAGAAGAAGCACCTTAGGGCCGAGCTGAAACCGGGCATGTAGGGAAGAAGAAGAAGCACCTTATGGCCGAACTGATACCGGACATGTAGGGAAGGAGAAAAAGAGAAGAAGAAGCACCTTAGCGACGAACTGAAACCGGGGATGCAGGGAAGGATAAGAGAAGAAGAAGCATCTTAGGGCCGAACTGAAACCGGGCATGTAGGGAAGAAGAAAAGAGGAAGAAGGAGCACCGTAGGGCCTAACTGAAACCGGTTATGTAGGGAAGAAGAAGAAAAAGAAGCAGCAGCTTAGTGACGATCTGAAACCGGGCATGGAGGAAAGAAGTAGGAAAGAGGAAGAAGAAGCACCTTAGGGCCGGACTGAAACCGGACATGTAGGGAAGAAGAAGAAGAAAGAAGAAGAAGAAGAAGCACCTTAGGGCCGAACTGAACCGGATAAACGTGAAGATTCGAGATGTGCCTGCAGCAAATGTGTCCAATCTTAAGATAGAATTCGATGAGATTTTCCCCTCTAAGCCTAAATTTCAATCATACAGGGTGTTAAATAGTCGGCTGCAAGATTATCTTACTCACGCGAAAACAAAAAATATAGTAGCCACAGATGCTTCAATAATTGACGAAAAGGCAGGCGTAGGTATTTACTCCCCTTAACTTGGCTGGTCATTTTCATTAAGACTGCCGGACTTCACCCCTGTGTTTGAAGCGGAACTCTCGGCAATTTTACTAGCGCTGCGAAAACTAGATTTGAACGACCATTGCGCAATAATAATAACAGATTCCCTGTCAGTATGTACATCTATAACAACGTCATCAAAATCAATTGCCTTAAAAACGCTCCTTACGCTAGTTCCTCCACAGTTGAAAATTTTGAAATTATTATGGGTACCTAGCCATTGTGGATTAGAAATAAATGAAATGGCCGACACACTAGCGAGAGCGGCATTGAACGGTCCAATAATTTCGGTCCTTCCTGTAGTAGCCAGCATAACTGCGATTAGGTATAGGAAATTTTCCCTTCGAGCAGACGCCATAGAATCAATAACTTCATGGACAGAATTTATACATTTAAAATTTCCATGGAAAATTCAGTGGTGTCAAACTAGACAATTAGAAGTATTATTAACTACATTACGATGCCGAGTGCCCCCGTTGAATCTATATGCACACAGGGCTGGTCTGGCGATATCTCCCCTCTGTCACTTTTGTTCGGAAATCGAATCGATAGAGCATTATTTTTTATCGTGTCGCCGCTATATATTACAAAGAAAAAGACTTCTTGAAACTCATTGTGCTAAGCTGGGGATAATTTTAACAACAGACGCTATTCTCACCTTCGGTGCTTCGGATTTGGGCGTCAGCCACAGGAATGTTTTTGATGCCGTAATTGCTTTCCTTCAGGAAACAAAACGAATGTGTTTTTAAGTCCTTAAATGCAAACCTGTTCCGACAATAGCAATGAATCTATAAGAAAAAATATCAATAAAAAAGAATACGTTCGGTACCACAGTAATATCATTATTCTAATTTCTAGTTAGGATTGGAAGTCTGGGCTGAATGTAGAGATAATTATTGCACTAGTTCTTTTTATGTTTGCTTGTCTTTTGTGTTAACTTAGTAGTTTTAAACCTTCATATCTACAATTCTTGGCCAATCCCCCAGAGTGGGTATGAGCCATGTGTAGAGGAACATCATCATCATCATCGAACTGAAACCGGGCATGTAGGGAAGAAGAAGAAGAAAAGAAGAAGAAGCACCTTAGGGCCGAACTGAAACCCGGGCGTGTAGGGAAGAAGAAGAAAAGAGGAAGAAGGAGCACCGTAGGGCCGAACTGAAACCGGGCATGTAGGGAAGAAGAAGAAAAAGAAGAATCAGCTTAGGGCCGAACTGAAACCGGATATGTAGGGAAGAAGAAGAAAAAGAAGCAGCAGCATAGTGCCGATCTGAAACCGGGCACGAAGGAAAGAACTAGGAAAGGGGAAGAAGAAGCACCTTAGGGCCGAAAAGAAGAAGAAGAAAGAAGAAGAGGCACCTTATGGCCGAACTCAAACCGGACATGTAGGGAAGGAGAAGACGAAGCACCTTAGGGACGAACTGAAACTGGGGATGTAGGCAAGGAGAAGAGAAGAAGAAGAAGCACCTTAGGGCCGAACAGAAACCGGGCATGTAGGAAAGAAGAAGAAAAACAAGCAGCAGCTTAGGGCCGAACTGAAACCGGGCATGTAGGGAAGGAGATGAAGAGAAGAAGAAGAAGCACCTTAGGGCCTTAGGGCCATTAGATAAAGAAGCATATTTTAGCAAACACTATGATTACCCATGGAAACCTAAGAACAAAAAATCGCTGTTCAGGTTTATGAGATCACGAAAAATTCTACCATCGCCAATTAATATAGATAGTGAAATTATGTCGTCAGATGAACTGAAGGAATCTTTGGAAGTAATGCATAAAGGCCGGGAGTGTAGATTTACATTAACTAAGTTGTACAATTTGCAGGTACCAGCGTTAACGGTGTATTTTACTAAAGTTACGTTGGAATATTTAGGTCAAGTGATGCAAGATTTGCCCTCGTCAGCTCCAGGTCCGGGCGGAATTACGGTTGCTATGATAAAAATATTATTCAAATTATCACCGTGTCACCTCATAAACACTATAAAAATTCATTAAAATTTACCTGGATTCCATACGATTGGGAATTAGCTAAAATAATTCCGATGCAAAAAAGAGAAGGATTAGGCTATAACATAGAAAACATTCGACCTATTTCTCTTACTTCTAATATGATAAAACTCATAGAGAGGGGGCTCTATATTAGAATTACAGTCTCGATGGCGGGTAATTTATTGTTAAATCCAAATGAAATTGGCTTAGATTAGACTGCTCAATGTGGTGTGCATATGCTGACTTAGAAAGCCGTATTCAACTTACTCGGAAAAGAAGGCAACATGCAGGTGACGTTAGATATAGCCAAAGCGTATGATAGCGTGAAACATTCAGTTTTATTGGACCTCTTACAGAGGCACAATTTCCGTCAATATATGAATGCGTGGTTAGCGAGAATTTTTTAGGGCAAGAGAATTTTATTGTTTTAAGTACGGCTGTGTATCATCAAACTTCAAACAGACTCGCGGAGTCCCTCATGGAGCAGTCTTGCCTCCAGTATTATTTAATGTATTAATGAGCTGAATCCCCAATTGCCAGGATGTGAAGGTATATGTTTATGCCGACGATATTGCATTCTTTGCGGCTGATAGTGATATTTATTCTCTATATCAGAAATTACAGAGATATATCAGTATGCTAGAGGTATGGCTAGAGACAATTTGCGTGTCCTATGATGTAAACACAAGCGCATTGTTGATATTTGGGATCGCAGATCCCATCGCAGTTTCAATATTTTGTTAACAAGAGCCTATTACACAGGTTGAGTCGCTAAAATATTTGGGTATCATTTATAATGGGACACTTAACGGGACTCCACACGTATAGAGTATCGCATCTAAGGCACAACGTGCCTTAGGCATACTACGCAGGCTGAGCAGCAGACGATATGGACTACGTAGGGACACACTGCTGATGGTCTATAATATATACATGCACTCAATATTAGAATTTTGGTGTGTCTTGTTCTCGGGTGGCCCTGCGTACAAACTTAAGCATCTGGTTACACTGGAGCGAGAAGCCTTGTGAATATGTCTCGGACTCCCTTGGTTTGTAGCAATGAATGTTCTGTATCAGGAAGCGCGCTTGCCAACATTGCCTTGTCGATTCCGCATCCTGAGGGTGCAGACATTTTAAAAATTTTATAGGTTTCCGTTAAAACGATTTAAATATGCTTTCATAAATGATCCAGACTCCTTTTTTCTCGCTCATTGGCCACGTATTCGCACATCACAGATTATCTTGGTTCAGAAGCAACTAGAGAGGCTAAAGTTGAAAATTCGAGATGTGCCTGCAGCAAATGTGTCGAGTCAGAATCTTAAGATAGAATTCGATGAGATTTTCCCCTCTAAGCCTAAATTTCAATCATACAGGGTGTCAAATAGTCGGCTGCAAGATTATCTTACACACGCGGAAACAAGAAATATAGTAGCCACAGATGCTTCAGTAATTGACGAAAAGGCAGGCGTAGGTATTTACTGCCCTTCGCTTGGCTGGTAATTTTCATTAAGACTGCCGGACTTCACCCCTGTGTTTGAAGCGGAACTCTCGGCAATTTTACTAGCGCTGCGCAAGCTAGGTTTGAATGACAAATGCGCAATAATAATACATATTCCCTGTCGGTATGTACATCTCTAACAGCTTCATCAAAATCAATTGCCTTAAAGACGCTCCTTACGCTAGTTCCTCCACAGTTGAAACTCTTGAAATTATTATGGGTACCTGGCCATTGTGGATTAGAGTTAAGTGAAATGGCCGACACACTAGCGAGAGCGGCATTGAATGGTCCAATACTTTCGGTCCTTCCTGTAGTGGCCAGCATAAGTGCGATCAGGTATTGGCCTCGAGATCTTTGAGTGGCGCCCTCTCGCATGTGACGTCAGAGAGGGGACTCAGGTTCCGCTCATCGTGCGCGCGCTCGCTGCGTGAAGGCTACTCGACGCTACCGGCCAGTCTGTCCTTCTCGAGTTATTGAAACATTAGTGAGCAAGTTCATAAAGCAATTTGTACTGGATGTTCAAGCAAAATGCCCAGAGAAATCGAGCGGAGCTGCCGTCAGGAACACGTTCAGTCTCGATTGCTCCTGGTGTCGTCTGCTAGCCATCAATGTGTACATCTGCATGTATGGCGACGATTTCTTTTCGCGACTGTTCTATGGCCGTGGCGCACTCAAAATGACTTTCCGGCCCGTTTTCAATTGCTAATTTCAGCGTTTGGGCTTCGCCTACCGTGTCTGCATTAAAGCGCAATATACGTATACCGCGTGCTGCACGTGCTCGGTTTCCAAGCCTGCTCCTTCGAATCAATTCTTTTGTTCGAAGTCTCAAACGCGTGACAAGCGACGTGTGATGTCATTCAAATCAAACAAATGGTCGTTACAGGCAACAACTTTTGATTAAATCCAAGTTTTTCAGCAGCTGCCGTGTAAGCGTGTCCTGAGTAGTTGAAGTTTAAACAAGAAATAAAAAGGTTGAGAGCACGTCACAAAAGGGGATGCACGACAATGATATGAAATATATCGTAGGTTGCGCGGAGTTGTATTTTTTTTATTTTTGCAGCATATTTTAATCCCTACGTTAATAAACCAACGCTTCCTCGCTCCCGGCCGTTTGAAAGCATGCCGAACAGAAATAGTGTAACCATACTAACGTAGATAAATACAAAGCTTTCGCATCGAAAATCGTAGTAAGATGCATTTGCTATAAAATAGTGTAATTCATTCTCAACGGTCGACTCCTGATAGGGCGTGATGCTGTCACTGTATTAAAAAAGACTCGCAGGTTCCCTTATACATTTGCCTAAGACGATTCGAAGGCGAAATCCATCTCCTTTTTGTTCAGTCGATGTATTGTTCCTTCCCCGACCCCTTCCGAATGCCTTTTGGACGTAACGTGGTTTTGCACTGCCTCCAGGATCGGAGGCATTGCAAGCTTTCTATACATAACCTGGTTTTGCAATGCCTCCGTGATCGACGCACCGACCACGGAGGCAATGCAAACCGACGATGTCATGTAATGACGTCATCATGTGACGTGACGTTATGACGCAACAAATTTGGCGGTCTGTGATGTCATGAGGACGTCATAAGGTGACGTCATCGTTTGAGGACTTTTTTCATCACTCGTGTTGACGCTGCCGACTAGGGTCGCCGACGGTGCATTTTCGCGTTTGATCAGGAATCCAAAGCTTTCATCGTAAAATATTTAACCTTGTTACAGCGCGGTAAAGAATAGCAATAAGCAGCCAAAGGGGCCAAAAGAATGATGGGAAGGAGCTCTCTTGCCCCTCTTCCTAGACATATTCGCCAATTTTTCCTACTGTTGATCAAGCTGTATTGTCGGTGGCAAATGAAACACGAACAGCGGAGCGCGTTCCCCAAGCATTAGGAACTGTATATTGCGCGCCGTCCTGTCATCACCAATGACAGGCACGCAAACCCGATTAGGCAGCACTGCACAATCGAAAGCATGAATCTGGCTCACGAGCGGCAAACCGCAAGAGCGTATCTATCTCTAACCATAAGGGTGCGAACTGTACCACGCGCACCACTGCTGGCGTTTCATTCGGAGGCGATAGTACGTGTAACAAGTTTTAATGTGCATCCAACTCACCCAATCTACGCTTGTTGTCCGCAATAACGCGTTGGCCGATGAAGTTAACTTTATTTTGTCGGCAAACGTTTTGTGTACTTACTTCAATTGGGAGTGGAGTGTGAACTTTCGTTCAAGTATGTTTACATAACTCTAACTTTTGCGAATAAGCCGTGAAATTGATCGCGCTTCGCTCTAAAGCAGCGTAGACTCTCTTTAAATCGATTGGCGGGACGTTCGCGCTTTCACGTAAGTTATTTCAACGCCATCCAGCCCAGTGAGTGACGCTACGAACTCGGTGGCATGACTCTGACCGCGATGGCTCTGTGTATTAGAAGATACGTTAAGTGTTAGCGTTCCCTAACCTCCAGTAATGCTAGCAGCCATCTAAAGAACTATCATTACACGAAAATACGGCTAGTAGTCGAGGAACGCCGTGCGACGCGAGCGAACTGTAACGAAAATGCTGCTGTTCTGGCCGCAGTCTAGCAGACGACAAAAGCCGAACCCCCGCCTTTGCGTCACCGGAGCGCCGTGCGCAGCGCCGCCATCGGTGGCTCACCAGGCCAATAGGAAATTTTCCCTTCGTGCAGACGCCATAGAATCAATAACTTCATGGACAGAATATAGACATTTAAAATTTCCGTGCAAAATCCAGTGCTGTTAAACCAGACAATTGGAAGTAATATTAACTAGATTAGGATGCCGAGTGCCCCCGTTGAATCTATATGCACAGAGGGCTGGTCTGGTGGTATCTCCTCTTTGTCAATTTTGTTCAGAAATCGAATCAATAGAGCAGTATTTTTTATCGTGTCGCCGCTACATACTACAAAGAAAAAGACTTCTTGAAACTCCATGTGCTAAGCTGGGGATAATCTTAACAATAGACGCTACACTCACCTTCGGGGCTTCGGCTTTGAGCTTCAGCCACAGGAAAGCTTTTGATGCTGTTAGTGCTTTCCTTCACAAAACAAAACGAGTGCGTTTTTAACTTCCTAATTGCAAACTTATTGCTATAGTAGCAACGAATCAATAAGAAAAAATAATCAATAAAAAACAATAACACGTTCGGTTACACATTAATTTCATCATTCTAATTTCTAGTTAGGTTGAATAGTCTGGTCTGAATGCACAAATAATTATTGCACTCGTTCTTTTATATGTTTGCTTGCCTTTTGTCTTTAAGCATTAGTTATAACTAACCATATTTGAAACTTCATGTCAACAATTCTTGGCCAATGCCCCAGTGTGGGTATGAGACATATGTAGAGGCATATTATCATCATCATCATCATCATCATCATCATCATCATCACCACCTAAATGGATCAACCATATGTTTCTTTATGTAAACCAGCTGACAGACAATATTGCCGATGATTAAAATGAACTCGGATAAGTTTTAACGGAAACAGCCGCAATTATACAATAATGATAAACAAACAGTCTCGCTGTAAAAATATTTAAAAAAAACAACTTGCCTCCGAGGTCATGTTTTCGCACTAGAGAGCAAACGAGTCTAACGACTGGCACACAACACTTCCTTTCATTTTTTTTCTTGTCTATTTGTGCCTTATGACGTCAGCCACACATATGTCAAGAATAAGTTATCTCTCCTGAGTCCGTTTAGAGCCATATGCTCATATTCGGTCGGTTGCGAAGTCACTAAAACACACTAGATGAAATTAAGGCACTGTTTATCAGCTTTGGTAAACCTCTCGTGCCAGAATGGTAGATTCACTTACCTTTTAAGGCATTTTGAAAGGGCAGCGGGAAAACGACCACAAAAGAAGCACTACATACCACACAACACTGTCTCACAATTAATTTTATTAGAAAGAACGCACATTATTTTAACCCATGACCAAGTACCACGTGCTCTTACATAATTGGGTCTTCTGCAGTGAAGTTCACGTACATTGCGCAGGACATGGAAAGAGCGAGCACTGCCACGCTCACTCGTGCCGTACATCACGCTAACGAAGTTCTCTTAGTTCTTCATCTCGGCTGCCTATCACCTGCTCGGGTGACATCCTGCGTGCTTCGAGTGCCAAGTGTAATGCTGAGCAATGACAACGTTTTGCTTCTACTCTTCGATTTCATCTCGAATAACACGGGTGCAACGTCCTCCTTGGCGCCGAAACATATTGTTCCGCGAGCTTATCGCCATGGCAGATTGCGCGTCTAAGGCTATCTTACCTAGCTCGTCGCGAAGAGCTTGCGTCAGGAGATACGCGCGCTCGATTCTGTTTCGACTGCTTCATTAAGATGTCTCCCACCTGTAACAGTGGTGGTTTTATCGTTGTATCCCCCTGTCAGCTGCACCGGACCGCACCTTACTCGCGTGAAAAGCAGTGCAGGGCGCTGCATCGTGACCTTGTAAAAGCAGCAATAGAGTGTATAAGTCGCGCAAAACTGAACACGGCCTTTACCAGGACCAGCGTGAAGCTGACTGTATCATTGCAGTAAGAGTCCCCTTTAATGCTTGCGCAGCCCGTTATTTGTTCAACTGACTCTTTTGGCAAAATTCGCTGACTTTGTTCAAGCTCGTGGAAAATCTTTACGCGATGATTCTTTCTATGCGTTAGCCTATAGCTGTTACTAATGTACATTTTATAACAATTTATTCTAGCTAAGACCTGTCATTAAAATCCAAATATTCATTTCTCCCTGAGGAGTACTGCTGTCCAACTTTCACATTGGATTCTTTACACATGTTCGCTCTATTGTCCGGATTTTTTAAATATTCTAAAATAGAGTCACAAAATAAACTTCTTGTGAACGCAAAAAGCGCCCAATCAATCCGAAAAAAATTTGCAGTGGCTTAGCTCGGCTATGCCAGGATATACGTAGCGTTAGCAAATGGTTCAGCTGATTATTCTTAGCTTTCCAGATTGTCTAGGATTATTAGCCTTCTTCTGTTCATTCTTCGTACGCTGACCCGCTAATAGCCAGGCAACTACTTCGGGATCCGATGAGATAAGCTTCTCGGCTCTTCTGCGCCGTCGAGCAGCATTTGCGCTATCCTTCTCCATGGCGTTACCCACCTGCAAACGCCAGTCAGAGGCGCTATCACGCGGCCCCAGCGCAGTGTCAGACGGCGACTGCAGAGCGAAGGCGAACAGTTGCGTGTGCGCCGGCGCCACTGTTTCTATGGCTACGATGTCACTCCGCTCGAATGCGGCGCAGACCAGCAGCGGCGAGCCGCGTGCGGCGGTGGCGGAGTCTGCGCGCGCGCTGGCGCAAGCGTGTCTGCCGCGCCTACGACGCCACTCCTCCCGAACATGCAGACCAGCAGCGGCGAGCCGCGCGCGGCGGTGTCGGAGAGCGCGTGAGATGCCAGCTCCGGTGACCCAGCTGTGTGACATCACTGATCCTCGCGCATGCGCAGCACGGCTCATGACGCTCCACACGAAATCGGCTCCGGCTAGGCAAGTGTAGCTAACGCTACAAAAGCATTGCCGTGGAATCAGTGCAGCCGAATGAAATCCAGACTATCAAGTGAAAATTCTCTTCATCCATTCTTCACGAAGCCGGTTACAGACATTAAAAAAAAAGATCGCGCACTATCGATAAGTTTTTAGGCTGGATGACACCACAGCTACAGTAAAAGCTTGCCTTCTGAGTACGTGGTATCAGAACTGTTTTTTTCTGCCCATTTCGCCCTCCTCCAGCGCGGGGTAGCAAACCAGGCGCAACCAGTTTAACATTGCCCCTTTCTGTCATGAAAGAAACGCCGCTGGCTACGTGTTATGCAGAAAAAGTAATGGCGTTTGCATATAGTTCTGTCATTGATCAAAACGCGAGCCACAAGACATCATATGTCGGGTCCAGCGGCGCAACACCTACCCGCTGTGGTAGAGCAGCACAGAAGCTGTCGCGTTGCTAAGTTCGAGGGCACGGGTTCGATTCCCGCCCAAGGTGGCCGCGTTTCGATGGGGCGAAATGCAAAGAACGCCCGTGTGCTTACACTTACGTGCACGTTAAAGAGGCCCAGGTGGTTTCAATTAATACAGGGTCCCACGTGCCTTGTGATCATACAGTGGTTTTGGTGCGTAAACTCCCAGCAGTTACTATTGGCTACGCACTACAGGGAAATGTCATCATCTCAGTACTGTGAACTTCATTGGAATGAACATCTAACGTTTGCTTGGCGTCGGATAAAAGCATCGTCAGTTATGGTGGTTGCACTACTGGGCGTCGTCCGAACGATGGCGAACGGTACAATTCTCCCAGCGCACGTTGCGCAAATTACAGCAGAGATAAAAACCAGTAAATCGGTTAAACTTTTGCATATTAACGCTGGATCAATCAGATCAAAAAGTGATGACATAATGACATTTATCTATTCTTGTAATACGGCTTTCAATGTAGTTATGTTTACCGAAACATGGTACGATGATGACACTGAGCATCTTGTGATGCCCGGGTACAACCACTTCTTAAATCGTAAAGAAAGTAGAGGAGGTGGTGTGGCCTTGCAATCTAATTTTTCTGGATTTCAGTTGGTTCATGACTACACTGTTGCCACCGAAAACTACGAGATTTTGTGCGTTAGGAAAGACTATCAAATGTTTGGAGTTATTTATCGACCACCGCATGGTGGTCGATACGCGGGTTTCTTGTTTTTTTCGACAAACTGCTCTCGCTTGCGAGCAACAATGCATATAGCCTAACGATAGGTGGTGATTTGAATATTGATGTATTGAAAGATTCAGCGCCTGCTGTTGACTTGCTACTCACACTGCAATGGAATGGATTCCGCAATGAAATCACTGCGCCAACTCGTGTCACCACTACATCCACATCTTTGCTTGACCTTTTCATCACAAACACAGTTGCTGAAAACGTAATTTCCCGCGTCACAATCTCCGATTTGAGCGATCATCTGCCTATCATGCTAATACTTGATCAGCAATCAACGCGTAAAAAACGAAATGAAAAGGAAACATACCGAGACATATCAACACGTACACTTGAGGATTTTAGGCAAGGACTTTTGCTCATAAATTGGTATGAGGTAACGGCCCTTACAGATGTGAATAATGCGTAAGATAAGTTTCTACACATATTTAAACAGTGTTATTACGCTTCCTTCCCAGTTAAAACATACCACGGGTGCAAGAGGGCTCGCAAACCGGGGGTCACTCAAGACTTGCCAAAATTAATCAACGTGAAGAACAGGATGTTTGAGGTATTCCTTAAGACACGCAACAGCGAAACGCTGCGGGAATTTAAATGTTTTAGAAACAAATTGAACAAAGCTATTTTGAAAGCAAAGGAAGAATATTTTAGAACAATCTTCGACAATGACTGCCTACGAAAGAGTGACGTAGTCTGGAAAAAATAAATAATCTCTTGAATAGAAAGCCAGTATCAGACACCGTTGACTGTATGGTGGTTGATAATGTGTTACTAAGCTGCGAAACACTCGCGAACAGTTTCAATGACGTTTTTGTACAGATAGGAAGCACTGATACTTCCCCGGTTACTTCCGGCCTTCGGAACAGTCGTAGCCCTGATGCAGACGGATTAGTAATCAAACCCGTTAAGTACGTACTAGATTTGATTGCTCCTGTCATCGCACACGTACTTAACAAAGCAATCTCATGTGGCGTTTTTCCAACTAGCATGCGAGTTGCTAGAGTGACAGTAATTCATAAAGGAGGCGACAAAAATAGCTTCTCCAACTACCGTCCAGTCTCAATATTGCCAATTTTTTCGAAAGGCCTTGAGAAAGTTATTAATACCCGCATCGAGAGCTTTAGTAGAAGATTTAATCTCCTAACTACCTATCAATTCGGATTTAGAAAAAATTGTTCGTCAGAGGACAGACTCTTTCTTCAAAAAGAGCTCATATTAGAAAACATAGAAAACAAAACATTGACAGTAGGACTATATCTCGATTTTAGCAAAGCCTTCGATCGTGTCAATCATGCTATTCTCTTACAGAAATTAGAATGCTATGGATTTCGGGGAGTTGTATCACAACTTCTCCGCTCCTACCTAGATGAAGCACTTCAATTTACCGAAATAGGCACTCACAGATCACGTCTGCGGCGTATCTCTTGTGGAGTACCACAAAGCAGCATTTTAGGGCCAATAATTTTCCTCTTTTACAATAATGATATAATAAAATTAAGCACCACGTGTCAGTTCATCATTTACGCCGACGAGTGCACCGCATTTTTTAAAGGCCAGGAATTATGTAGCATTCAAGCTGAAGCAAGTACGTTCTGCTCGAAGCTGAATGACTGGTGCAAGGCGAACAGCCTTGTATTGAATGAAGCCAAAACTAAGTGTGTTCCATATCGTGCTCGCGGAGCACTGGCTGTAGTACCTGAGGAGCTTGTCCTAGGTCCGTTCACTGTTCGTATTGAAAATCGCGTTAAAATACCTGGCATCATCTTCAACGAGCACATGTCATGGAATGACCAAGTACACGCGGTTACGTTGAAATTGGCTATGTGTGTAGGACTAATTAGCTGTCATCGCCACATACCACCAGCAACAATAAAGAGATTACTTCACGACGCGCTTTTTCATTCTCAACACATATTACTGCTTCCTGGTATGGGGTAAAAAACTACAGCCCTTAATATGTCAAAACTGAGCGTGTTACAAAAGAAAATGGTTCGACTTATTTCAAATGCTCCCTTTCTAGAACATACCGCCCCTCTTTTCAAACAGCACCAAATCGTGAAAATATGAGATCTATATACTTACAAATCGCCGTGCTGCTACAAAAAGGCAGCACTCGGGAAATCGGACACATTTCTTAAACTCGCGAACCTTACGTAAAACGTAATTTCCTAT
This sequence comes from Rhipicephalus sanguineus, assembly GCF_013339695.2. Classification (NCBI taxonomy): domain Eukaryota; kingdom Metazoa; phylum Arthropoda; class Arachnida; order Ixodida; family Ixodidae; genus Rhipicephalus; species Rhipicephalus sanguineus. The sequence goes on along the minus strand of NC_051180.1, from coordinate 185,825,511 downwards.
CATGTCCGGTATCAAGTGTGTGTGTGTGTGTGTGTGTGTGTACTATGCGCATGCATATCTGTACATAACTGCGCATTGTACATTTTAACGTACATGAAGTGCTTAGTATATTTCTTTGCATTTTTTTTCTTCTTTTGTCTTCTCTGGCTTTTTCCTCTTTTTTTTTCTTTTTTTCCTTCTTCTTTTCTTTTCTTCCTCTTTATTTATTTTTAGCAAGTGTATAATCAGCATAATTAGCTATATTTGACCAATGCACTACGGTATCAATGTGTAATTGTGAGCCACTGTTAATATGCATTTTTTCCCACTTTTATCAAGTGCTGTACCCTGTCGTTTCACCGCCGACGGGTGGCTGGGCTTTGTCAAGCTGTCATTGGACAGCTTTTTTACCGGCCACCTTTTTTCACCGTAAATGTTCTTGTTTTTGGTGAAAATAAAGTTCTTTGATTGATTGATTGATTGATTGATTGATTGATTGATTGATTGATTGATTGATTGATTGATTGATTGATTGATTGATTGATTGATTGATTGACATTGCCTGTGTAGTTAGGGCTGCTGTATTAGTTATCCGTACTGGTGAGAACTAACAGACAATAATGCCAAGGAAAGTATAGGGGTGGTTATTTGTAGTAATTACAATATAAATGTGAAGAAAGTAAAGTGGACGAAAAGATAACCTGCCGCCGGCAGGGATCGGCGGCAGGTTATCTTTTCGTCCACTTTACTTTCTTCACATATATGTCCAAAGGTTCCGTAACTCTATTGGCTGCACATTGTAAGCAGAAAGTTCTACAATCCAGGGATCTCTTACTGGTCGTAAGAGCACAGTGCTTGAACATGTAAACGATTACAAAGGCTGTAAATAACGCACACAATTTGTACCCTGATTACGCATTACCGAACTCACACCCCATGTTTCCACGAAATACAAACAAGATGACCCGTCCAGTTCACCGAGAAGGCGTAGAAGAACTGATATCCTCTTGTAATTAAGCTCCCTCGTGAGTACCAAACGTCTGCCGCACGCTATGCCTCGTTGTTTCTTGCGTTGTTCTTTTTGTGGTCTAGTCCATCCTACGCTCTCAAACAACATGAGGCCTCGTATATTAGGAGAAAGTATGGAGAAAATACATGTACAGTAATCACTTACGAAGCATCCATTTACTCAGGAAACGTTAACGCTTTCCTACACGTCCCGAATAGCGTACCATTACTAAGGCTTTAGGCGCCTCATCAAGCGCGAAAATTGACCGTCGGCGTCGGTGTCCCACGCCGTCAGCGTCAACACGAGTGATGTAAAACAAATCATCATCACGTGATGACCTCAATATATGACGCCACCGATCGGCAAAATTCGAACGTTATCATGACGTCACGTACCATGACTTCACACGATGACGTCATCACATGACACCGTCGCTTGGTCATAGGTTGGCCTATCATGGAGGCAGTGCGAAACTATTTGAGGGGCAGAAAGCTTTCAATGCCTCCGATCCCGGAGGCAGTGCAAAACCACATTAGGTGCAGAAAGCTTTCGGAGGGGGTGGAGGAGGATCAATACATCGACTCAGAAATAAAAGAAGATGGCTTTCAATTGCGAATCGTCTTAGGCGGATGCATATGGGACCCCGCGAGTTTTCATTCAGCAAATGCAAACTCGGTGTACAGCCCATGTGCAGCCCTTTGGTTGCCTGTATGTGTGGGTGTGTGCGTGTGTGAATGGGCCATTTTTGCGCTCGATTTATTTTATGTACTAAAAGGAGCGGCGAAATAGCGAAACAATAAGTTCTTTTCGGTGTCACATGACAGCCTCTCGACGAATTGAGAAACGCAAGATAAAACGATCGAACAACGCTTAAAAACGGCTGTACAATGCTTAAAGTGCACTTCAAACGGCCTTGGCGTTGCAAACAAACAAGCGTAACGCTTAAATCACTCGGTATAGCGTTTTATAGAGGCTGTCTAACCACTTCAAAACTAACTAGCCAAGGATGATAAGGCGCCTTTGAAGAAAATAGGTCCACCTGTCGAAACGTCAGCCAGTCTGCCTGAGTCACTAACAGGGTTGTCAGGTTGAGACGACAAAAAATACCCCAAAATTGGAAGAACTAGCCAAATGGTAGCCAATTTTAACCAAGGGCAGCAAAATTAGCCAAAAGGAGCCACCGGTGTGAGAAAACGAATGCGACGTTTTTATTTAAATGACTAAATACAAAACACTTTCGACAAAAATATGAATAAGTACAGCCTGAACTTTTCGCAATCAGATTTGCCCAGATTCAAGCATAAGCTATTTACTTGGCAATCATTTCGTGCAGGTTGAGGAAGTTTCTTGCGCTGCTGCAAAAATGACTCTTAACCGGTCTTGCGGGACTTTTCTTAAGAGGACTTAAGAGGACTTGAGAAGTAACAGCTATGTAGCGACAATAAAGATAACGGCATGAGTGTGCTCAAAATCCCAGTCGTGGCGTTTGAAGCATACATTGTAGTAATTTTCGTAATCATTTTTGCAGCACAGCTGTAATGCTCGATCGAGGTTTGCGTCTAGAGCAAACCAGCACGCGCTGTCTTCCTCCTCTTCATCTTCTGCTTCGTTCCAGAACACGTGCGCTGAATTGTCCGGCGTGGGATGCCATAACTCTGACAGGCGAGAGAACAAGCACAGAGAGAGAGAGAGAGAGAAATTCTTGGCGAAAAATATTCTTGGTTAGCCGAGATTCGAACACGCGTACCCACGATCAGAAGGCGAGCGTCGTAACCACTCGGCTATCCAGGCACGCTAGCAGATCATAGTATAGTAGTATAGTATAGTATGGTATAGTATAGTATAGTATAGTATAGTATAGTATAGTATAGTATAACAAGGAGGTGGGAAAGAGAAGTGAGGGTAAAGAGGAGGGAAAGGAGGATGGGAGAACGAGTACAGAGAGAGAAAGAGATAAAAAGAAATTGAGAGAGAGGAATAGATAGAAATGGAAACAAAGAGAGAAAAAGACAGAAGGCGAGAGAATGACTGCAGGGAGAGGGAGAGAAAGGAAAAAAACATAGAAAGAAAGAGAAAAATCGAAAGATACAGAGAGAGAAGAAAGAGAGAAAATATAGAAAGACAGAGAACGAAATAGACACAGAGTGAATGAGATAGAAATAAACAAGCACAAAAAAGAAAAAAAAAAGAGGGCAAGCATAGCCATGTATAGTATTGAAAGGGGCGGGAAAGGCAGAGGTGAGAGGGCGAGGGGGTGGGCTGACCCAGCCTTGCACGGCTTAGAGCATGTTGCGATATTTCCCCCCCCCCTTTTTTTTTTTCCCTTCTTTCGTTCTTTCATTCTTTTTCTTTGCGTAATGCCGACATACCAGCAGTTTATACTGCTGAGTCGCAGCGCGCACCTTATATTATAAATGACACAAACGGTTCGTCGCATATCCCATTTCTAGTGTCAATGAGTGCAGAGCGCCCTGGATTTTCGGAACCGTACGCTTTCGGTTGTCCTGGTAACATTCAAGCACGGTTTAAAGTCTCGTTAAGCAATATACGTGGTCTGCAAATTGAGATCCCATGCGGCAACCTATTCCGAGTCCCCGCAACGCATATAAGTATTGTCTTTCGTGTCATGCAAGGGTGAAATTAAATTATGGAGGCTGGAAACCCGCCTCTGCTGCCTTGTTTTGACACCACTTACTAGAACGACAGCGGCTGCGACATCACCAGATATTGATAACTTGGTTACAATCTCGGGAAGAAAGTAGCCAAGAAGTAGCCAAGTAGCCAAGGCGTTTTCTCTGCCGCCACCGGCTTACAAATGTAGACAAATCGGCGCAAAGTAGCCAAACCTGAGAACCCTGGCCCCTAATTCCTGTTGAGACAACCTCTGTAGCCATAGTGTTTCCATCCGTCGGTTCTCACCTGTACTTTGGATTTCGCGGTACAGTCTTTGTCACGAATAACACAGCTGAGTGGCGCGATAGTGTCGAAATGTATAGCAGAAGTCTACGAGGAATCCAGCCAAGTTTTGTGAGTGAAACGCACGAGTGACTTGCGCAACGCGCGTTGCTTGCAACGTGACTGCACCTGCACTTGCATTGCCACAGTACGTGGTAGCAGCAAAACGCGCATTACTGCGGCTCAAAGTGCTCTGCGATTGAAATATAGGAATATAAGAAACAAGTAGGAGGCGGGGCTCGTCACACGAACATAAAGCGCTCCCTGGTCATGGTGGAAGACAGGGAAGAAGCTCCACTTGCGAATGCGTGCCAAGGCAAAGCAGGAGCACTGGCAATGGAGCTTGGTTACCTGCGGATTGGTAACAAGTGTTGTGTTTCGAGTGAACGTTTCAGTAACCAAGCAAGAACAAGAAGCTTTTATTTTGCGTGCCTCATTTTTATGTGCTACGGCGACAACGTCATGGCGATAAGCTGTACGCTATCGCTCTAGGTGGCGTCACGAGATAGGCATCCTGTTTTCAGTTGATGACATGCTCGCATGACGTAGCAGCAGGTAGTTCAATTTCTCGTAATGTCCCAAATAACTATCACATCGGAAACGTATACCAGTATACCATTACATAACCTACTACCCAGCCACTTGAACCGACCAATAGGGCATGTAATGACGATTGACATCACAACACACACACACACACACACACACACACACACACACACACACACACACACACACACACACACACACACACACACACACACACACACACACACACACACACACACACACACACACACACACACACACACACACACACACACACACACGCGTACGCACGCACGCACGCACACGCAACCGCTACGCCAAAGCGAAAGCCCTGCCCATATAGGCAGTGCCGCATAGTTAGCGAAATTCTTCATAGAGAACCTCCTCTTGCGACATGGTGCTCCAGAAGTATAGACACCACCGGCAGAGGGACCGCTCTTACAGCCGAAATTAGGGTGCCTCGCTGTGAGCGCGCCTCCGCTTCAGGGTGGAGACATCTTTTGAAAGACTCCGCGCCGCCTTGGCGGCCATATTGGTTCAAAAGTGTCGGGCGGCGCGCAGAGGCTAGCGCGGGAACGGTGCTGTAAACACGTTGTTCTTGACTTATTGAGATCCGTTCTTTGGCCGCTATGACAGGCTGCTGTGTGCCACTGTGTACTAGTTGACACGCGAAAGGCCAGCGGATGTTTCGCTTCCCTCGTAACAGCGAGCGAAGAAAAAAAATTGGAAGCACAAGTGAAACGCGACCGCTGGCATCCGACCGACAGCACCAAGATATGCGAGGTTAGTTGTTGACTTGTCCAGCATGTGGCCGTGCATTTTTTTATCGCTGGCAGTGAGCATGCTGTTAAAGAAATCCTTGCTTGTCTCACTATATAACTGCATCGCATAATCATCGCGTGAAGCTGAATGTACAAAGAGGATGTTAAGCTTTGCGTTAAGTCGTGTGGAGTGAATAGATGCTTCGGCTACCTTGCCGATAAGCTTAGATAAGCTTGGTCAAGACAAGTTAATCATAACTCATGCTAAATAAGCATAGTCAAAACAATCAATAGTAATCGATACAAATCAATAATGATTGATACTCATTGATACCAATTAAGCCGCCGGATTAAACCAGGGTAAGCTTAGAAAAGCCTAGTTAAGCCGGTATATCACAGCCTAATTGAGTTTGGACAAGCCAATTTAACGCTAGTCGATACCAATCTATATTGATAGATACCCATAAAGTGGGATTAGGCAAGATTAGTGTAGATTATGTCGCATCACGCTATTCCGGTCCAAGATGGGATTGTATAGCTATGAGGTAGTTAGACCCGACTAGGCTATGTTCTTTCGGATTAAGCATGACTAAATAAATCCGAATTAAGCTAATCCTGAACAAGTCAGTGTTCACTGAATTGAGAATGACTTGCAGTTTGGGTGACTGCGTATGGTCACATTAAGCCGATCCGATTAAATTCGACTAAGCTGGATTAAGGTAGTCTTAATCTTGAACCATCCAATTTTGAGTAAGTTGAGATTGCCTAGCCAGTTAGATGATAGAGTATGGCCACAAAACAGTGTAGATTAAGCCGGATTAAGCTAATCCGCATTAAGCTAATCACGAGCAAGCGAATTTGCAGTGAGTTGAGATTGTCTAGCCTGTTGGATGCCGGAGCATACCCACGTTAAGCCCATCCGTATTAAGCCAGATTAAGCTAATCCGAATTAAGCTAATCTTGAGCAAGTCTCTTACAGTAAGTTGAAATTGCCTAGCCATATGGATGACTGAGTATGGCTACAATAAGACAATTGAGTATAAACCGGATTAATCTAGGCCGGATTAAGCCGGATTAGGCTAATCCGGACTAATGTAATCCAGAACCAGCCATTTTGAGTAAATTCAGTTTGTTTAGTCAGCTGGATGATAGAGTACGGCCACAGAACGGTGTGGATTAAGCCGGATTAAGCTAATCCGCATTAAGGTAATCACAAGCAAGTGAATTTGGAGTGACATTCTTTTGCCTGTTGGATGCCTGAGCATGGCCACGTTAAGCCAGCCCGGATTAAGCCGGATTAAGCTAATGAGAATTAAGCTAATCCTAAATAATTTTATATTCATCTTACACTGTTATCGTGCCCTGTTAAGTTTGGTATACCGAAAGATAATAAAAGAGCCTTTAGAGCTGTATTACCGAGTCATGTATGTCATGGCCTGCATAACATACATGACATGATTTATGTGCTATTACTAGTCATTTATGTTAGTCGTACTATCTTACCGTGCCATGTCAATATTGGTAGTCAACAACCTAATAAATCCGCCATTGAAGCCCCATGACTTGGTCATGTGTGTCATGCCGCACATGACATGCATGACATGATTTTCATGTTAGGACCAGTCAGTTATGGTAGTTATGCCGTCTTATCATTTTGCGTCAATTTTGGTAGACACCAAATTGATAAAGTGTCTGTTTGAGCTCCATGACCGGGTGATGTATGTGACGGCCTACATGACATGCATGACAAGGTTTTCGTGTTATCATCAGCTATTTATGTTATTCATAATCTCTTATGCCATGTAAATTTTGGTACTCAACAAGTTAATAAAACCACCATTAGAGCTCCATGACCGGGTCATATATGTCATGGTGTGCATGACATCTCTTTGGTGTTATGACCAGTCAATTTTTTTTTAATTTACGCTGTTATCCTGCCCTGTCAATTTTGGTATAAAGTTAATAAAACGGCCGTTAGAACATTGCGACTGTGTGATGTGTTTCATGGCGCACATGACATGATTTTCGTGTTATGACCAGTCAGTTATGGTAGTTCGCCCTCTTATCACGTCGTGTCAATTTTGGTAGACACCAACTTAATGAAGTGGCTGTTAGATCTCCATGAGCGGGTGATGTACGTCATGGCCTACATGACATGCATGAAAAGGTTTTCGTTTTATGATCAGCTATTTATTAATGAGACCTAACAGACAATAATGCCAAGGTCTCATAACTATTGTGTGTAACAAAGAAAAACGAGCCCTTAAAAGTCTTGTTCTTTCCTTCATTCATAGATAAGCTATTTATGTTATTCATAATCTCTTAACATGCCATGTAAATTTTGGTACTCAACAAGTTAATAAAACCGCCAATAGAGCTCCATGACCGGGTCATATATGTCATGGCGTACATGACATGCATGACATCTTTATGGTGTTATGACCAGTCATGTTTTTTTCACCTTACGCTGTCATCATGCCCTGTCAATTTTGGTACTCGTCAGCTTAAACAATCGGCCACGAGAGCACGAGGACCTACGCAGCCAGTGAGATAGCTAGACCGATAGATACGCTCTAAATGCCTTTATTTCGCCATCAAATGCTTCGTGTGTAATAACTAGTGCCTAAGTTATTTGTTACCAACATTAAATGTACAAGCCCTACCGCCAGAAGGGATAAACTGAGCCAACTTACCGCGCATTTCGCTGAAAGCGTGCCATCTTTGCAGGTCAGGCATTGCCACCGAACGCGAACGTTTGAACCAATATGGCGTCCACAAAAGCACTGCCTCCACCCTGTTCCGGAGGAGCACATCGAGGCACCTTAGCCGAGATAACAGCCGAGGTACGCCGACGTGCGCTCAGTGAAAAATGATCCGCACCTGATACACTGACGTCTTCGAAGACCGCGTTGCCGGAGTAACTACGCGATCGCGCGACATGAAATCGTCTGCGTAGTGGGCCTTAAGCGTCTTTTTTTTTTTTTCGACGCGTTAACGAACTGTGCGATATCATTCCTTCATTGATTTGTTTCAATGCTTCCCACAGTCTTCTTCTGTCCGTGGCATCGGGCGGTGCTTTTCCAGACGTGGGCACTGCCAGGCCTACTCGTCATTCTTTTTCGATGTGACCGGCTTCTATCGATAATACTGTGAGACGTGTTGTCAACCGACGCAGGGCGGCACCCTGAATGCGTCGAGAAACTTTCGAATAATGTCGACGATTCTAATCAGATGGCCCGCGCAATTCGAAAGCCCCTGTAACTTACGCGATCACCAGAGAGTGTGGTGAAGTATTCGATGACGCATGTTAAAACGCCGACCCGTTCTGGCTAATTATTCTCGAAGGCCGACGAGCGTACTCGCCAATATATCACTGCGCCGCGACTTTATCTTCAAACACGGTATAGAAGACAGCAACACAAAGAAGAACACAGGATGAACCGCTGAACTAGCTGAAATGCTTATTACAAACCGGGAGGAATAATTTACAAAAACGAAAAAGAACCGCACGCGTGCGCATCCATCGCCATTATGCAAAATGTTCTGGAAGGATCACTTTATAGTATGGTACGCTGACAGATATGACTGAGATACAACAATCGTGATTTTTCGGTATTTTAACGCCTCAAAGGTTTTACATGCGTCCAATGTTGCACCTCATATACATCTGTCAGTCTACTAGGTTATAAAATCACTATTTTCGAACATTTTTTTATATAGTCAGGGCAATATGTAGGCACGCGCGTGTGTGTGTATTGATTCCTTCCGGTTTGCAAAGCCCTTATGCAATCGCCTAAGACGACTCGAAGGGGAAAGCAATCTTTTCTTCTCCGTCGATGCGTTGATCTTCATCGCCCACCCCTTTGCGAAAGCTTTCTACACTAATGTGGTTTGCACTGCCTCCAGGGTCGGAGGCATTTCGATGGAGGCGAAATGCTAGAGGCCTGTGTACTTTGGTTCAGGTGCACGTTAAAGAACACCAGATGGTCGAAATTTGCGGAGCCCTCCACCATGGCGTCCCTCATAATTATATGATGGTTTTGGGACGTAAAACCCCAACAGTTATTTTTATTATTCTGCACCACACCTGGTTTTGCAATGTATCCGTGAGGAACCCATCTTTGACCACGCGACGATGCCATGTGATGAAGGCATCATATGACTTCACGTTATGTGACGTCGTGGTGACGTCATCATGACACCAAAAGTTATGGCCATCTGTGACGTCGTGATGACGTCATCGTGACGGTGACGGTGTGGGTGATCATGATTTTTGCATCACTATTGTTGACGCTGACGCCGCGGGACGCCGACGGTCAATTTTCGCGTTTGTTGAGGCATCTAAGGCTTTCGACTTAAGAAACCTCTCAGTTAGTTCAGCCCGTTGTTCCGTGGTCATTTTTGTCTTGGGCTGCCGTCTTCTTTGCTGCCTTTAAAATCGAACCTGCTTGCGCAGTTGCACATTCTGTCGCGAGTACTTTGCGTTACTGGGGCACAGGATCGCCATATAAATATCTCAATCTTTACCGGCTTGACTACTGCGTCACAACCATGGTGGCAATGTTAGGATAATCTTTGAATGAATTAAAGTGACGTGCTCTGAAGGCCACGTGCATGCAAACGACGATGAGTTTCGCCGACACATACATTCATCTCTGAACTTGCCGAACCTGATGTGCCACAATAACCGTTTTCTGTTATCGCAGGGAGTGTAACAGCTAACATCAGAAATGCAAAATCTTCACTGGTAACCCTGTCCCGCGACAGCAGGAAAAAATGCAACCAGAAAGTCAAAAGGAATGAAAGTACGCGCACGTAAAGGCGTAACGGGAGCGTCAAGTCTTCACATCCTGTTCAGCGCGGCGCTCACCTAATGACACAGAAAGGGCGTAGTACGTCAGTAAGAATGCTCCGCGATAATCAAGCAGTCGCTCGGGGCTGCCCGTGCGTGCATCGATGGTGAAACGCCCTCTCTCCTTCTCGTGCGGGCATTGCCTTCTTCGTTTTTCGCATCGTAGCGTATAGGCGATAACGAGAGTTGAAATGTCCAGTGAGAAATCAAGTGGCATTGTAGGTGAAGAGATCATATCTCGTTATCGTTCGCTTACACTGTTCAGCCGGTGTGCGCGTGGAGAGGACGCGCAGACCCGACCGCGGCGGCGGCTCATACGCTGAAGGACGGCGGCTGTTAAATGTGTGACAACGACAGAAGGTGTCGCGTCTGTTATGACAACCGCGAACCCATACACGTAGCTAGATTTAACGAATACCCAAGTCTGGTGCGTGGTACAGTGGCGTAGCCAGAGGGGGTGGGGCACACCGGGCCCGTGCCCCCCCCCCCCCCCCCCCGGAGTTTTTTATCCCATGGAATACAGAGCACAAAATGACACTAGACCAAACTTCTCTGCCCGGCCCCCATTTGAGATCAAGGAGGTGCCCCCCCCCCCCCGAAAAAAACTTCTGCCTACGCCCCTGGCGTGGTATTACATTTTTAATAGTCGGTGCACATCAGAGAGTTTCGTGCACATCCTCATTATGAACGCAAGCCTATTCTACGTCTACTCCAAGACGAAGGCCTCTATCGTGTCTTGCGCGAGCTGCCTGCGAAATTCTTAGTTTCATCGCCCCACCCATCGTGAGGAATCTTTTCTGACCGTTCCATCGCACGCTGCGTGGTCTTCAATTTCTTCTCGAGTTTGTTCGTTATCCTCCAAGTTTCAGCCACTTATGTTGGTAGTAGAAGATGCAATGATTGTATACTTTCCGCTTCAGAGGTATCGGTCAGTTGCCGGTCATAATTCAGGAATATCTGCCGCAGATGTAGTGCGCTCCACTTCTTCGGCGAACTTCTTTGCCATGAAAAGGGTCGTCTGTTTGTAAGTTATCCAAATCGACTCATTCTTGGGTCCGGTTGCCAGTTGTGAAGGTTTGTTCTCCCGCCAGGCTTTGAGCGTTATATTTGTATTTTGTATATTTCGCTTCAAACCTACAGTCATTACTTGGAATTTGTCTCCATTATTGCTGAAGAGGTGATGTCATCTAGAAACCGTAAGTCGCTGAGGTATCAATCATTAGTCTCTGTTGCTATTTCTCCCCAGTGTATTCGTTTAAGTACTTCTAAGCGTGCAGTGAACTATATTGGAAAGGTTGTTTTTCTTTGCTTGGTCACTTTCTTGATCGCAACTGTATTTCGCTTTTTTTTTTGTGCTGAAGCAGAGTAGCTGTGGAATCTTTGTACATGCTGGCTATGATGTACACATATGCCTCAGGTACTCCTTGCTGACGCAATGCTTCGTAAACCACAGAAAAAGCGCAGTTGTCTATACTGAGCCGAATGCATTTTCGTAATTTATGAAAGCTACTTAACGGTGTTTGTTACATTATTCAGACTTCCTGGTTACCTGATTGATCACATGGCTGTGATCCGCTGCAGAGTATCCTTTCTGGAAGCCAGCTTGTCATTTAGGTTGATTAAGCTCAAATGTTCCTCTTACTCAATTCGAAATTACCTTCTTGAATATTTTCTATAGTAGTGGAAGCCCTCAGAGCCAAATCGGCTGCCATCCGCTTTCTCCTGTCGTTTTGCACGGGAAACATCTCTTATAGCCTTTCTAACCTCATCGACAGTGCATGGAACTTCAGTGTCCTGAAGGCTATTAGGCCATCACATGGTCTAACAGCTATTGCTCTCTTAAAATCCTCCCTCCAGGTAGGCCTTCCGAATTTACGATACCTTTTACTGATATGCGAGCTTTTTTTTTTTTCGGTGTTCGAACAGCATATAATATTGTTACTGTGCAACAGTTTGTGGGGCTGTGAAGATAAGGTCAGTGCCGATGCGCCTTGCAATCGGCAATTTTTTCCATTGCATGTGCACAAACGTTCTCTCAATGTACAAACGCCCTCTTATTGAATTCCGTTCATACAGTGGGTTATCTTTCACTAAGCGGTCGCCCGTAGCTTCGTATCATAGTGTAATCCATTCTAAATAGGTGGCACGCTCTATAAAATAAGAATGTCTATAGAGCAAGTCTACTGCGCACTAGTTACTTTTTTATTCTTAGGCATTTGTAAACGGCCTTATAAACGCAGCTAATGGTATATAGCCCATGTATTATATACAGCAAGAAATGCATAACTTTGGGCTAGTTAGTTTTACATAAGAGATGAGCCACAATGCAATATTCACAACGGAAGGAGAGAAAACGACGGACACCAAAGAAACGCCGCCTCAGTGCACGCTGCTTGTGTGTTCGTCTCTTGTCAGTATTGTGGTGTGGTTCGTCTTTCATAAATATAGGTTAAAGTGCGCAGTGGATGAGTATATAGCGCATTTTTTCGTACTCAGCGTGGGCGGCAAATGTTACGTCATGCAGTTGCAGTTCCGTTAAGCAGACTAATTTTCCAAGACATTCATGTTGAAAACTGCAACATACGTAACGTACGAGAGTATTTCATTCCATGATGTCACTACTTTTTTTCCACTGCTATTAGTGTTTTTATGTATTTGTAATTGTCAATGTGTTCCTATTATATTACACTGTATAGGACTAGATGTTGACCTGCAATGTTAAGGAATTAAAATGCCTTGTTAGTGTATATTGTAGCCTTTTTTGTATACCTTGTATATGGGGGCTCGGGCACTTCTCAAGTGAATTGATTTTCACTTTTTGCCTGATCGTTCCAGCATTGGGATGATACAAATAAACTTGAACTTGAACTTCAACTTCACTGAACGCTGTACATGTCAGACAAAACTATTTTGTTTGCTTGTTTGTTATACTATTAAGCATTACAGAGGTCAAAGGACAAACATGCAGCAGTCGATAATGATCTACCCATAGAAAATTACCCAACTATCATCAGCCGTTGTCACCTGTACGATGTAGAAACTTCCGAGAAGTATACTCAAGAACGGCGTGGAATATACTGAAGGTTACCCGGGTTTGGCACAGCACTTATTCTCATGTGTGGTTGTCGGAAAAAATATAGAAAAATATTAACAACTTTCGAGGTCCATTGACCTCAAAAGGTAATGCGTAGACACTTGAGCCAAAGCTGTCATGATATACTCTAGCGAATATTACTCCTTTAATCGCGTAACTTGAAATACCATGCTGGTGCTAAGAGGGATGCGGGCAGCGGAGGGAGAGGTACTGCGGCCAGCCGAATAAATTTAATACAGCATTGGTTTTCAGTTATGTGCGAGCATTTAGCAGTCACTAGAAGAGCTCGAGCGAAGTTCAATCTAGGCACTTAACTTTGCAATGATATATAAATTGCTTTTTCAAATAATGCTTGCCTCCAATGTGCAATATATTTTGCGTGTGCTATTAGCCAGAACCGCAATGCACTGCACGACACGTGTTGAGAACGTCTTCTTCGAAGCATAAAGAAAGCTGGAGTGCATGCTATAAAAACTGGTTGGCCTAACTTTTCTGAAGGTCAACAGGTCAAATATAACTAAGGAAATAATTATTAAAGTTTTATAATTGTTGCTGTTGTCCCACAACGTCCGTCTTAGTCATTCGTGTTCGTTCATTACGAAATTTAGCGTAAATGTGTGATTCTCTGCATTAAGCTTGAACCGGCCCAAACTGCTATAAAGCGTTAGACACTTGTGCCAAAGGTCTGTCTCGTATCTTAATATGCACGATACTTCGTGCGATATATCAGAAATAGAGATACTAATGCACCATCCGCTGCAAATACTGCCCAACCCTAGAACCTGATGAGATTACTGGATGCGTAGCATACGTGTCGTAGTCAACATTTTAGATAGGACAACGCTTCGTACACTTCAGCCTGAGGCCCGCTCTGTTTGGCCACTATTGCTAATGTCGTTGATCAGTTGAAGTCTCCATGTATCTCTTTTAGATGCAAGTATAAAAGCCACTTCAGTGGAGTGTAGTTCATCAATCATTTGCCGTGTGTTTGCAGAGATGAGCCTTAGAGAGCAACTTATTTGTAGAGAAGGTGGTCTGATAAATCTCACCTGCTACACGACCCGAGTTTAGTGTAGCTCGGAATCTCTACGAGCTCTGGCGACACCCGCTTTTGAACGTGCTAATAGTACGAAAGGTCAAATCCAGCCCTCAGCGCGCACCGCGTTCCTTCAGTGACGATAGAATGCGGCTTCACTTCAAGGGCGGTCGGCATTTTTTGGTGAAGTCTTTAAACGAGCGGCACCTTCTTTCATTTGTTTGTCGTTCGAATGAGTGCAGACGTGCAGTCATGCAAGAAAAGTGTCAGAAATGTTGGTTAATTATAATTTTTAGAGGTAAGGGCAGTTCAGATTCATTTTCAAGCGTTTATTACCTGCACTAAATATTCTTCAGAATAATTAGTACCGTAGCCTCCAAGATTAGCTCCGGCCTCACGCCTTTGAACAGCGCGAGACCGGAGCTAATCGTCGAGCCACATGTATCGTCATGATCATCGTGATCGGCCTCTACTTTCTAGCGAGTTGCTCGGCCGGCGCGCTCTCTCTTCATCCTCTTTTTCGTCTTCTGCTTGCTCCCCGAACACGTGCGCCCAGCTGATTAGCCAATTAGCCAGGCGCTAGACCGAGATTATTAAACCAAGACATGCTATGACATTGCTAATTAAACCAATGTATGCTAAGAGCGAGCTTCTTGAGCCACGCATTGCAAAGAACATGCCAATTAAGACCAAGGTAATTAAGACCACGATAATGAAGCCGTCTAAATACTGAGTCAGAGCTAATTACGGTCATGCTAGCTAAGGCGAAGGTAATCACGACCAGAGTAATTAACACATTTCTAATTCAGATCAAGCTAATTAAGACTTTGTCAATTAGCCACATGCTATTTAAGATGTGTGATAATTAGTCCCAATTAATAAATCTCTACTTAAGTTCTGGCTAATTAGTCGTGAGCTCATTAGTGCCATTATAGTTAGGAGCGTAATGTTCAATTTATTGCTAATTATGATTTACTAATTAAGACCAATTTAACTAATACCATCCAAATTTATGCCGAGCTAACGCGTTATTCACTTCTAAGCAGACTTATCAGATCGAGCAGACTGAGTTGGCGTTCAGCCACGTAAAAAGCTGGAAGAAGCTGCTAAATAGCGTCTACCGCATGAAACGCTTCACAGTCATACTGGCCCTATGACACTAGCGAGTTGAACTGGGGCCTTCTATGAATCAACGACTTTGAAGTCGAGCTTGTGTGTCAAGTAGTTTGATTGACAGGCGCCCACGGCAACGCTCGGGCCCGCCCACCGCATTTGCTTTGCCGAGGTGCAGTACTCACGCCGCAACGCCAGCGAGAGGCACGATTCAGCTATGAGCTGCGACGTAATATTTGGTGTAACATAATAATCGATTGAAGTGAAACAAGCTGTACGAGATTGCTGCGTGTGCACCCTTGTTGCCTTCGACAGTGGACATTTTCATGCTTCAGGAGGAACGAAAGAACTTGCCCGAAAGAGGATAACCGCCCACGAACACTCCTTTGGGAGGGGCGATGTTCAGTTGGGAAAGAGATACTACGGCAACCACATTGGCGTTGCTGCACTGTTGAAATGTTGGCTGAGTGGCGGCACTGACGCGTTCGCACGAGCTGTTCCATTGAAAACCGCCGTAAACGCCGCGCATGCGTTTGTGACGACATGCGCATTTTTGTAGCCGTTTTTCTCAACGCTGCTTTCGCGCGCTCCACACTCTGTGTTCCTGTCATCACCGCCGTAGTGCGAGCTCGGAGCAAACTAGTGTTCACGAGAAGCTCAGGCCATCCTGCATAGCAGCCTCGGCGTGTTCTAATTCTGACCCCATATCAAAGTGAAGACAACCGCGAAGTACCATTTGTGCGTAAAACTTGAACGAGAAGCACAACGCGCTTACTCATACCTATACTGCTGTTCCTGGAAAATGACTCCACATGATTCCGCAAGCACGTAAATAATGTTGTGCAAGAGATGCGTACGAACGTAGTCATCCCATCAGGCACGCAACGTGACGCGCGCGTATCGCATTAGTCGGCGTGATTGGCGCCTGTATCGGTCCCTGAACCCGTTTACGACATCGTCAAGAGCGGACCTCTTTATCCACCTCTCGATACCCAGGCGGCGAAAGGGAAGCCCACTGCGTCGGCTGCATTCCTCGTGGCGCAATATCTGACACGTCGGCCGCTATCAGCTACGTGTGGTTTTCTTCCCAACACGTCAGCCAAAGGGCCGCTCCGACCACCAGACAGCAGGCCAATGACTAGTTCTCCATCAAAATAGTCGCCAGTTGCGACTTCATCATCATCATCATCATCATCCTCTGCTTATCCTATGTCCGCCGCAGGATACAGGCCACTGCCTTGCCTTGCGCAAAGTGATTGCATTTTGTACCTTCGAACACCATCAGCCCACTTCACTTGATCTCTGGCGTCCTCATGCTGCCTTTCTCATCTCTTGGGGCCCACTGACCACCGGTTCTCGGTTATCACGTAGGCAGCCGAGGTTCAGCGGGCTCTTGAAGGCATCCGATATGGCAGATGCATAATGAAAACCAGTGAGAATTAAGCCTTTAGTCCAGGAATTCCTAGTCGCTCTTATCACCGTGAAATGGTCATCGTCCGGTGGTACTCACTTTTGACAACTATAATTAAGCGAAATACTTATATCCCCTTCTACGCTATCAACGAGAATCCCCCAGCACCCACTTTTTTTTACTAACTGTTTTCTGTTTCCTTTTGACTCATCGCATTCGACACCGGCCCCTCCTTCTCCCCCACCTGCGTTTGCGCACTTGCCCTTTCCCCCTGTTTTGTTTGGCTTGGAGGAGAAGGTGCGGTGCGTGCACACACTCGCGCTAAAGTAGGCAGTTGCAGCCTTGAAGAAAACAAGTCGGCTTGTCGAAACGTTGGCTCTAGTGACACAAGGATTTTTCATTACTAATGAAACGACAGCGCGTGAAAGTGACTACCACAAAAGATCAAATAAAATTTGCGCAGCTGTCAGAGCTGATCAACCAACAGAAACTAGGTTACCTACGAAACTATAACGTCACAAATATATAGCTAGACGCAAAAGAAGGCGCTTTCATCAAAACAGCAAAAAGAAAGCTTTGTGTTCGTATACCACTAATGCGCCAGAAAATCACCTCTTTTGTAACTTCTCTCACTGTTGTGACGACGTCGCAAAACACATACACATATACCCACTCTTTGAGGACGAGGCATCGGTGCAGCAAGTCTAACATTTCCATTTGTCCCACTCCAAAGATTATTTCATCACTATTAAGGAGTGGGAGAACAGCGCATCTTGAATGGAGAGTATGTGCGGAAAATAAACAGTGGTCTGGAACGGTACATGCCTCTCACAATTTTCCCCCTCTATATATCGAGATTCGAGAATGCCTACAGAACTGCACTCAAGTTTGACATTAGGGAGTATCGTTAATATCGGTGAATATCTTTTTTTTTTTCGTTACCATGTCACTAATACAGAACTGACATTAACAAGCCGCGTCTGCACATGTGTGCACCGTAATGATAGTATAACACGTTCGTGTCATATTTATATATTACTACACCGTTACCACGTGACCGTGACTACAACTGATGCATTAGTTGAAATTTAAGGGACTGCGATGGCGGATACAGTCAGATACTCCTGCGTTTCTACTATGGGCGTGCCATTATGGGGGGAGGGTGAGCGAAGCTTCAAGTTCGGTCTTGTACAACCCTTATTATTTGGCGAGTCGCCCATTAAAGTTCATCCTTGTCAATTATAATGAAGACGAAATACATAAAAACCTTGCAAATGAAATGCGCGAATGCTGCCGCCAACGGGAAATGTACATGTAGTTTCTTTTCGTGAAACTGCTCGACTGTTTTACCAACTGCTTTATTATCATCAAAGGAAAGTGCTTGGCCGCACTTAATTTGCATTCTAGTATTGCAACAGCAGTAAAATAGGTCTGTTGAGATCAGGGGCGTAGCCAGAAATTTTTTTCGGGGGGGGGGGGGGGGGGGGTTCAATCATACTTTTTGTATGTTCGTGCGTGCGTTTGTATGTCTGCGTGTATATATAGGCAAGCAAAATTGAGAAATTTCTGGGGGGGTTTGTTTTCCTATTGAAGACGTTCTGACTAAACTCGCCGCTGTTCAGAAGATCTCGTTTTACAGCGATGCCTTTAGATACCTAGTCTCTCAGCCTTTTTGTGCCGATCTTCACATAAAAACTATCGTCATCCTAAACGACTGGCACCTTCCAACTTAAGAAGAAAAAAAGCCACAGTGACCCCTCAGCTCAAACGGCAAAGTGGGCCAATGGGAGAGAGTCGGGTATGGTTTTCGGTTCAGGATCTGTTGGACGGCCTCAGATATGCAGAGTCGCTTAAAAATGCATATCGGAGCAAAAGTAGCAGTCTTTGGCGAGGAATGCACATTACATCAAACCAAGTATATTTTTGAAGGAGAATATTAGGGAGGTGTGCAGTAAGAAACGACTCAGTACAGAGAGAGAGAGAGAAAGAGAGAGAGAAACTTTTATTTATGCAGGCCTAAATGATTTTCCTCGTTGGGTGGAGCCCTTAGTTCAGGGTCCCATTGGCTTTCAGCCGACGCTGCTCCTGCGGCTCTGAGCTCGTCAGCGCCGTCTCGCAGGAGGATTGTGAGGGTGAAGGAATAGGGCGGCAGCCCGGTGGTTGTGCACATTCCCAGGTGCAGTGATACACCGTGGGCTTCGCTCCACAATAGGGGCAGTATGAGGGATATTGTGTGGGGTGGAAGAGATGAAGGATGTAAAGGTAGGGGAATGAATTAGACTGAAGCTGCCGCCAGGTAACTTCATCCTCTCGGTTGAGTGATTTGTGTGGCGGGGGGACAGTGTAGTTTAGTGGTTCTGTTGGTGCATCGTCTGGGTTGGACAGCTCTTCCGATGGCGCCCGGTTTGTGAGCTACCGCATTAGCGCGTTCATTGCCACGGAGAGAGGCGTGTCCAGGTGTCCAGACGACACGCACCCTGTGTAACAAAGTGGGATGTATTGGTGACAGGATACGGTGTGTGCAGGATGTGATCATTCCTTTCGCTATGTTCAGACAGGCAGTTTGTGAATCAGTAACCACGATGACTGGTTCGTCCGGTGCTGGTATTTGTGAAGCGTGTATGATAGCAAGGGCGATAGCAGCCTCCTCTGCCGTGCCGCTGTCAGGGTGTTAAGCGCAGCCGATACCGTTACAGAATCGGTATTGTGCACTACGACCAAACACATGGCCCGTTTCTGTGGATATCGGGCCACATCAGTGTAAAGGACTGGTACGTTAGATGTGCCGTCACCTACGACTCGCATTAGAGCTTGAACTCTTGCCCGTCTCCGGCCTTTATGTCGATCAGGGTGCATATTGCGGGGTACGGGGGCTACTTGAATTTTCCTCCCAATGTAAAGAGATAGATGTTTCGGTTATTGTTGCGGTTTGTTTGGCACGCTGTATCCGAACCGAGAGAGAATGAGACAACCCTGTCTTGTCCGCTGGAGACGTTCAATTTGGCTGTCACAATGTGCTTCGATTAGTTCACGTATGGTGTTGTGAACCCCAAGTCGTAGAAGGAGCTGCGTTGACGCTTGATGGGGCAGTCCCAGCGCAGCCTGCGGAGAAGGGTGTCCATCTAGTTTGTCTCTGTTTGAGTAAGGTTGTGGTAGGGGAGGTGGTAGGTCAATCTGCTTATGATGAGGGCTTGCACCATTCGGAGAGTATCTTTTTCGAGAAGTCCTTGTCGGTGGTTGGTAATGCGCTTCATCATATGAGTCACTTGGGCGATTTGTTTGCGCAGTAGTTGGAGGCTATATATGGCCTTGCCGTTGTGTTGTATATGAAGTCCTAATATGCGGAGTCTATCTACCCTTGGAATAAGGTTTCCATGTGGGTTCTTTTTCGGCGTTTAAACACCAGCAGGAGTTCCAACTTCTCAGCTGCGCAAATGAGTCCTCCGGCTAACGGTGCGTCTTGAATGGCGCCGTCTGACCCTTTGCTTAGCCAGATTGTGACGTCATCGGCGTAGAGCGCATGCTGCACGTTCGGAATTTTGTCTAGGAGTGGTGGTAGTTTTGCCAAGGCCACGTTGAACAGGGTAGGTGATAAAAGTGAACCTTGTGGAGTGACTCTGCCGGAAAGCCTTATAGTGCCTGACCGAAGGTCCCCAGGGCCAATGGTTCCTGTGCGGTCAAAAAAAAAAAAACGCTCGTACGTAATCGTAGGTGCGTTTGCCACATCGGGAGGAGGCAAGGTTGTTTAAAATGAGGTCATGTGAGACATTATTAAATGCCTCCTAAGATCCAAGGCTAAAATTGCTCTAGTTTGAGCCACACTTGGGCCATCCACGACATCTTCCTCAAGTTGTAGCAGTATACGTCCTGTGTCGACAAATTAGCGCGGTAACCGAATAGGGTGTTGGGAAAGAAGTAGGTCGCCTCGAGGTAATCTTGCAGGCGCAGTAGAACAACGTGTTCGAAGAGCATTCCGACACACGATGTCAGGGATATGGGTCTCAGATCTTGAAGGGACAAAGGTTTGCCACGTTTTGGAATTAATATGATATCGGCGTGTCGCCATTCCTGAGGAAGTGTTCCGTCTTTCCAATGTTTATTGTAAAAGTCAATGAGTTGATGGATGGCCTTATCATCGAGGTTGCGTAATAGAGAATACCTAGTTCTAAACTGCATAAAGACAGCGCTTTTAGAGCGCAGCTCTTAGGTGCCCGTTCCTGCATTGAGCGGCGTCGCCGTCGCCGTCGGTGGAGTAACCTATACACATGAAAAAGTAACCGATAGACATGAAAAAATACGATAACAAGAAATATCCAGCATCGAATGGGATTTGAACCCGGGGCACCTGCGTGACAGTCGAGTACTCTACCACAGAGCCACGCGGTTGCTTGAAACTCACTTTCAAAAAGACCCTATAAAAGCGCCATATCGGGCAAGAATCGCGTTAACCTATGTAATATGGCCTGGCAGAAGAGTAAAAAAGCAATCAGCAATCACACAATGCTAATTGAGCAACGATTGTGTGGTTTAATGCTTCCCACCCACTGCAAAGTGCTCAGCCATAATTCCTCATCGTCATAAACCACATGCAGCATCAACAAAGTGCGCATAATACCTTACAGGTGCGTAGCGGGTACCTCGCTTATCCGCAGAAAGACGAATAATGGCGTAGTGGGGGCTGTCCTACTTCACAAAATTACGATTTTTGGCGTAGTCGGTATCTCGCCGAAAGCCACGCTATAACTTCAAACACAGTTGGCCTTGCCCCAACACAAAGCTGCGCTCACAATTCGCATTAGGCAGTATCATAATACTTACGTTCATTGAAACCATAGCGCTAATAAGACACGGACCGCAGAAAGAGGTTGGGACGTGGGCTTTCTGTGGTCTTTCTGTGGTCTTTCTGTGGTCCCTGTCGTATCAGCGCTATGGCTTCAATGAAAGTAGGGTGATTCCACGTAAGATCGAACAAACGATGGCTGGTCGACCTCTCAAATTTATTTCAGAATTTTATATATTATTGCCTGATGAGTGGAAAGAAGAGATCCGCAATTTGTTTTGCCGCCAAAAATTTTTTCGATGCACGGGAAATCAATAATGATGAAGAGGTGGAGTGGAGCGCTCATACGCTCTGCTGTTCTGGCCAACTTTCGCTATGAATTGCACAAAATATATTAAAGTTAGGTAGCTGAAATTTCTTTATTAATTATATATATGCATGATTTTGCTTCTGCTCAGGTATTTTTAGTTTTTATGTGTAGTGTAGATGGTTTTATAAAAAACCTCAAAATTGGCCCAGGGAACGTTATTTTCTTTACTTTGAACGCCCTTATCTCAAAAAAGCCTTGTACCAGAGCGACGAAAATTCCGCATTACGTTCTTCGCATGCTTATCTACCAAACTGCCGAATCTTATAATTATATAACGTTTCAGTAAAGAGATATGATCGGGCTAACTTCAAGAAAACACCGAACAATGCAAACTACTGATGACAATTTAAAAAAAAAACGCATTTTTTACCTTTCTTAAACTTTGTCCACTTATTCTCCTCCACATCAGCTTTCAGAATAATTGAAAACATATTGCATAATGTTGTTGCACTAATAGTTACGGCCCCTCCAATGAGACCCTTAGGCAAGGATTGGCAAATCGGACTTCTTGCCCAGCAAGTGTATAAAATGCAGGCCAGATTGAAGTTCTTTTTATTAAAAGGCCAGCAGCAATAGCTGCAGCGGGCGCACTCATAAACATGGCCAGCTTATATATAAGCACTGCGGTTCATTACAAGCTCACTGACGCGTCCATCCTCGAGCTATGTATTTCCCTCCTTTCTATTTATTGCTAATCACACTGGGTTAAACATTCGGAATTTATACGGATGTTCGGTGTAGAGCATTGCACGCACCGTGATTCTCGGCCAGGCATTCGTTCAAGTTCACAAGTACATCATCAAGAGCATTTGGTAGCAGATACTGTAAGCAAGAAAAGTGATTTGCAGCATGAGTTCAGCTTCAACAGGGAGCGCAATAAGAACAGAGGATACAGAGAGCAGAACGCCCTCATTGCTACGTCTTTCTTAACAGCGAAGCTCTTTAAAGGGGCACTAAAGGCAAATATTAAGTCGACGTTGATTGTTGGAACAGCGTTGTAGAAACCTCGTAGTACTTGTTTCGTGCCAAGGAAATGCTTATTTTGAAAGAAAACCACGTTTTAGTGGTCCGCACGGCGTTAGCCCACTTCAAATCACCCGCCTGAACGGACCTTCTGACGTAGCAGTTGCCGTGCCCAACGTTGCCAGCCTTTACTGCCCGGCCGCCGAAGCTACGGTATCTTGCGCAACAACGGTCATCAACCTTGACAAGACGCAGCCACGGGCCACTCCGAAACTGTATATTTCACTGTAACGGAGCTCAGCTTGGCCAGCAGCAGCAGAAGTGGAGTATCGGCAAGGCGAAAATAGCGAGAGCCAAGCACACGCAGGAGTACGCGATACCGAAACTACCACTGAGACGCGCAGCTCGGCGAAAACCATAGAGTTTCATACAATACCTTAGAGAGGAAACTGGCGCTGCGATCGTTCAACCACCATGGGAATGATGGGAAGTACAGGCTTCGGATTGGATAGCGTGAGCTAGCGAACTGTCTACAGATCTTTTTCTACAGTTTCAGTTTCGTTCTTCGCGAGGCGTGGGTAGTGGGGTGCGTTTCAAAGCACTCAAGCAGCGCCTTTGTTGTTCAAAGAGGTTGAAGACCGCTAGATTTCTTGGTTTGCTGCGACGCTGTAGCTTTACAGGTTGTATTTGACAGTTTTAGCAAAGCGTCGTGCACTCACCGCTGCGCACAGATGTAGCGTTCCATGTCAGTGCAGCAAACGGCATCGTGTTCACGTTTGTTTGATAAGCGCGTCTTACCAAAACACGTTCAAATCAGCTGCAAAACGACGGCGAAGCTAAGTAGACGCATCGTCGCGCTCCTCTGACTTGACTTCACAACAAAACGAGAGATGCGTTGGAGGCAGACCACTTGAACAGACGCACCTGGCATCGCAGCAGACGATACGTTAAGTGTTTCTCACTCAATACAGTACCGTTATTTCCATAAATAGATAATGCGTACTTCCGAGGGAAAAACAAGCGTGTTTCTTTTCAAGTGTTGTACAAAAATAATTCATTATTTGGTGATGCTAAATCTGGAACACAATTGCAGAGCAATGCATACCCTGGTGGTAGATTTGTCCAGGTTTCAGTTCCATCTCACGGTCACGCAAACCTTTTGCAATAAGTTTTACGTACAAAATAATGAAGCAAGTTTTATTGGAATTAACTTCATATCACTTTGGTTTACACTCGGCAAACAAGCGTTGCGAATCTCAAGAACTTAATCCATCCGAAGCAAATCCGAAGCCTGTACTTCCCATCATTCCCATGGTGGTTGAAGCGCTGCTCAAGGAGCCCGCGTAGACACTAGCGCCAGATTCCCCTCTAGGTATTATTGTAAGAAACTCTATGGCGAAAACGGAGCTTTTGAACCACTCGCGCCGTTCCCCATGATAGCGCCAAGGGGTTCTTTTTTCCATGAATCAAACAGAAACGGACAAGCATCATTTTATTACGTCTTGTGATGCATGAAAGGTTCTTTTTTTATTGCAACTAGTTTGATTATATTAAAAACGCGAGAGACTGACGCAGACACATAGGGCCCATTCGAACCTCATCGTCTTCTTCTTTTCTCTACGAGCCCCCATCCTTTATTAAACCACTTCTTTTTCTACATTCTCCCGGCCCGCCGAAACTGATGGTATTTCTAGTGGGTACAGTTTTTGCACAGGCCTCGTAATCTTTCCGCCTTGAGTTTGAACTCGGCATGCTCGTACCAGTCCGTCGCGTCCAGGATATACCTCTGTTATTCTTCCGAGTGGCCAAACACATCGTGAGGCATTGGGTTCCTCGACGATCACTATGTCGTCGACCTTTAAGCCCTTATCTCTCGCTGTTGGGTAGTGATGAAGTGAACGAAGCTCAAGTAAATATTCTTTCTTCCAACGAAGCCACAGGTGCTTGAGGAGCTTGTTCCTATGTCGTAGTTTTTTAATTAGGTTTTCCTGGCTTGTCTGCAATATTCGGCTCTGGTATTCCTCGCCGCTTTCCACCGGTTGAGCCAATAGAGATTTTCCGACTAAAAAATTGGCTGGACAAATCGGAGCAGGTTCTCTGGCGTCCGTATACATATAAGTCAGCGGCCTCGAATTAATTACGGCCTCCACTTCCGTCAGTAGTGTTCTGAGCTCTTCGCTATCGAGCGTTTGTTTTCCGAGTGTCTTGCGAAGCGCTGTCTTCACTGACCGTATCAATCTCTCCCACCATCCTCCCCACCATGGTGCACTAGGTACAATGCAAGCGCATTCGCCAGGCCGCCCGTCGAGTCGAGACCTGTGTGCGCCGACTCCTCGCCCGTGGTGACGGCTGCCCCCCCGCCTTTGCTTGCAACATCTACGAGGCAATCGCACTTTCGGCAGTGCATTACGCCCTTCCACTGTGCAGTGTGCGGGAGGTGCAGCGACGCGCGTTGGAGCGGGATTACCTGCGTGTGATCCGCATGTGCCACGGTCTTCCCCGCAGCTCTCGTGTGGCAGAAACACTTGCGGAAGCTCGTGCGTGGCCTGTGTCATTAACATCTGACATGCGCGCCCTCTGCCACATGGAGCGCCTTCACCGAGCCCCGGACGCCGGCCCTCTACTCACCAGACTGCGTGCAGTGCCCAACTCGCGCGTCGGACGAATCCTCGATTTCTACGACAGCTTAGTGGTCGAGGAGCCGACGCCCCCTGCTCACTGGCCCGCCCCACACTGCCGCGAGCCCCTGCGAGTCTCCCTCGAGCTCCCCGGTGTCCGCTCCAAGCGCAACACCCCTCGCTGTGCCATCGCTCAAGAAGCCGCAGCGCGGATGCACGAGGACCTCGCCGGCAGGACTCACGTCTTCACTGACGGCTCTGTACTGCAGGACCACTCTGCTGCAGCAGCCTGTGTCGCCCCCGAGCTCGCCACTGATGCCCAGAGACGCCTGAGCTACTGCGCCTCCTCTACCACTGCCGAGCTGGTGGGTCTACAGCTAGCTGCCGATCTCCTTCGCGAGTCGCCGGCGGTCACCGGCGCGGCCATCTTCTGCGATTCCAGGGCAGCCCTGCGCCAACTCGCGATGGAGGACCGCGGCCCTCCGCTCGCCCAGCGCGTCGCCCAGAGCCTCCTGGCACTTCGTCAGAGTGGTTGCGACGTGGTCCTGCAATGGCTACCATCCCACGTTGGCATCGTGGGCAACGAGGCGGCGGACGAACTCGCGAAGCGAGCACACTCCAGCGCGACCCCGGTCACGGACTACGCAACATCGTTCGACTCGGCGCGCATCAACTTTCGCCGTGAGTTGATGCGAGAGCATCCGGACGCGCGGATCGCCGCTGGACACGCCCCACCTCTCCTTCCTGCAACTGGCCTCTCCCGCCGCGATCGCGCGCTCCTCCTCACCCTGAGGACCGGTTCGGCGTGGCCCGCGGAACGTAAACATCGTCTCCGCGGAGCGGCTGCACCGAACTGCGTCGATTGCGGCGCGGTAGAAACAGTTGCACATCTCCTCTGCGAGTGCCCCGCCCTTGTCGACGCACGGAAGCGGCTGAAAACTGAGTACCACCGCCACGGCCTGCCCTGTGTAACCCTACAGGACTTCCTGTTCCCCACCGGCTACGAGGATCGCCGCCGTGGCGCTCTTGTGGCCCTGATCTCCTTCCTTCAACGCGCGGGCCTGATCGAGCGGCTTTTCTAAGCCGCTCGTACAGGGTCGTGTGTTGCAGTTTGATCGTGTTGCGGAGGCGGGAGGGAGGCGTCTCGTTTGCCGTTCTAAGCCGATCGACACGTTAGACCGGGCGCTTCTCTCCCGCCTCCGTTCCAATCACTACCTCATCCTCTTCTCTCTCTCTACCGCCTTCATCCCCCCCCCCCCCCCCCCCACGAGTGTTTTGGTTGAGGTGTCCTACACAGAGACAGTTATCAAGCACTCTTCTCCCATTTTCCCTCCTTTTCCTCTCTACCTATACCAAGAATAATAAAGAATCACATCTCCATTCGATGCGATAGGAAGCAAGAAAAGTGGAAAAGGGGGATCCATTCATGACTGTCCAAAAAGTCTTGCAAGTCTCGCGATGCTCTCTTGAATGCCAGGGCGTTGTCAGAGTAAACAGTAAGAGGAATTCCTCTGCGTGATAGAAATCTGCGAAACGCAAGGAGGAAAACCGCTGATGACAGGCCACTTGTCAGTTCAAGGTGTACCGCTCTGGTACTCGCACAAGTGAAAAGCAATACGAAAGTCTTCGCAGTGCCAGACTTCGACTCCCTTTGCTTGACGTACAGTGGGCCTGCAAAATCTACGCCCACCACTTCAAACGGCCGAGACATTCTGATTCTGTCTACGGGTATAGGCGCATACTTGACATCAGTACGTTTTGCACTGTATCTCTTGCACAAAAAACAGGCGTTGATGACTTTTTTAGCCTCTTGCCTAGCTTGTATAACCCAAAACCGTTGTCGCACTTGCACCATTGTGCTTGACACATTACCATGTAACGTACGGCAGTGCGCCTCTGTCACAATTAATCTCGTGAACTCATGTTTATATGGCAGAATGACGGGATGCTTCTCTTGGTAAGTACCGTCCAGCTCTTGAAGTCTTCCGCCAAGGCGAAGTTCTCCTTTGGGACCAAAGAAGGGATGTAGATCTCTCAGCGCAGAATTCTTGTTAGTGGCTTTTCCGCGCGTCAACTGGCAAATGTCTTCTTTGAACACCTCTTTCTGCACTCGAAGAATCCATAATTCTTCGGCTTTCTTCATTTCTGCTGCGGATATTTTGCCTTGAGTGGTTTTTGCACATGTCGGCACTTTTCAACAAAGCGAAATACCAGCGCAGTTACGCGTAGTAACTTCTGTAAGTCACTGAATCTTGTGAGATCGATGAATGTGTCATCTTTCCTTTTCGCCTGAATGAGTACCTTAAACACCACAGGCTCAGGTTCTAGGTCCACATTTTCCTGTGAGACCATGATGGGTTCTGTAGGCCATTCCGAACTCGTTCGCGGGAGCCATTCTGGACCGCTCCACCAGACGCAGCTTTCCAAAAGAGACTTTGCAGACATGCCGCGTGTAATCAGGTCTGCGGGATTCTCTTGTCCTGGACAGTAACGCCATTCTTCTGGGACCGTTATACTTGAAATTTCCTTCACCCTATTTTTGGCGAACTGGTTCATTTTGTCCCCGCTTCCTCGGATCCAGCTGAGCACAATAGTGGAGTCGGTCCACATAGTGCAAGGAAACTGCCGGTGATCCCACGCAGATCGGATGTACTTCAATAGTCTTGCTCCGATAACTGCGCCCATCAACTCCAACTTCGGCAACGTGAGTGATTTCATCGGCGCAACTCTACATTTCGCTGCTGCGAGCGTAGTAGTAGACTCGCCTTGCAGGTTGGTTGCCTTCAGATAAGCACATGCGCCGTATGCTTTCAAGCTAGCATCCACAAAAA
This sequence comes from Rhipicephalus sanguineus, assembly GCF_013339695.2. Taxonomy (NCBI): domain Eukaryota; kingdom Metazoa; phylum Arthropoda; class Arachnida; order Ixodida; family Ixodidae; genus Rhipicephalus; species Rhipicephalus sanguineus. The sequence continues at coordinate 185,797,190 of NC_051180.1, read as the reverse complement.
TGTGAAGTTCCGCCGTATCTGTGACTCCTTGGAGACTGCTTCTTACGCAGCGCGGAATTCTAATCGAGCCAAGCTGCAGGACGTCCGAGCACCATTTATTCCATGGTGTGCCGATTTCCTTGGGCAACTCTTCGTCCCACGCAACGTTTCGAACCCACAATTGCTGAAAAAGAAGCTTGGCTGTTACTGTGAAGGGTGAGAGTACTCCAAGCGGGTCATAGATCCTGGATGCCGTCTTTAGTAGATGCCTCTTGGTATTTGCCTTTGTTGACGTTAAGTATTCCATTACTGACTTCAGAGTAAACTCAAAACTGTCGCAGTTTGTATTCCACTGCATGCCCAATACAGCCGTATTGCCCAATACAACCGTATTAATGCCTCCATCTATCGGCTTTTCTTTCGCCAGAAACACTTCTTGCAGTGAGTCGTCATTGGTTCTCCATTTTCGAAGATTCATCCCAGCGTCATTCATGATTGACTTCGTTCTTCCATAAACTTCAAGGGCTTCGTTGAACGTATCTGCTCCAATGAGCAAGTCATCAACATAAAACGACTTCTTCAGATTCGCCGCAAGCTTCTCGTCTTCAGGACCAGCGTTGTCTAGATGGTTATGGATAGTAGCCATCAGCAAAAATGGGCTTGACGTTGACCCAAAAGGCACGCGCGTCATGCGCCATTCGACAACGTTAGCGTTCTTCTCGTTGGGTGTCTTATCGAACCAAAGAAATCGAAAGGCGTCTCTGTCTGGCTCTTGAATCTCCATTTGCAGGAACGCTTTTTCAATGTCCGAGTTCAGGGCGATTAAAAACCGTCGAAAACGAAGTAGCACACGCAGAAGCTCTGGATTTAGATTAGCTCCCTTTTCCAGACAGTCGTTGAGTGATAGTAGTCCTGGGCCATGCGATGATGCATCGAACACAACCCGGAGTTTGGTGGTCAGTGACTCTTCTTTGATGACCTCCCGGTGTGGCATGTAGTAAACGGGATGGTGATCGCGAACATCCTTGGGCACAACTTCTGCGTGACCATGCAACATATACTGTCGAATGGCTGTATCGTAGCGGTCAAGCAAGCCTTCTTGTCGCGATAGTCTCTTCACCAGCTTCTGTAGACGGTTGACGGCAATGTCGCGATTGTCTCCGATGAGGTGCTTGCATTCCTCTTTCCACGGCAAAGCGACAGCATATCGGTCATTGGACTTTCGTGTGGTCTTTCTGAAGTGATCCAAGGACTTGATTGCAGATGATTCATAAACGTCCTCAATGCCCATTGTTTCCAGTTCCCAGAAAGATCGTAAAACTTGAGAAGTCCTTTGATCTTCAACTTCGCTGGTGTCCACTCGCATAACATAAACCATCAAGTTAGTGCTGTGATCGAGAAAGCCTCTCTGACGAACCGGTCCTTGCAGTGTCCAACCGAAGCAAGTGTTGACGGCTGTGAGCCCTTGAACTTCCGTGCTGCGAATGACTTCACCAGTCAGAATGTTCCACAGATAGTCAGATCCGATAAGAACACTAAGTTCTGGCTCTTCATCGACTTGCAGGATCATACGGTCGTCAGCCAGGAACTTGTTTTCAAAACGCAGCTGTTGCACGAAATGGCTGTCAGCTGATGGCGCAGCGATGTCGTGGCATATCAGCGGAACAACAATAGCTTGTATACGGTAAAGCCCGGTGCCTTGTTGACTGCGTAAAGGTACTTCAACTATTTTCCGACCTTCAGCTCGAGAAGGAGATGCGCTGCCGAACGTGTTGAACGATATCCTTGTCTCCCCTACGACCTTGAGACTCATCTTCATGGCTACTTCTTCTTTGATGAAGGACCTCTGGCTTCCACCATCCAGAATGCCTCTGACACAGCGGTGCTTGTTATTTTGGATGATCAAAGCACGAAAGGTCTGCAGATATACTTCGGTATCCCTGTTGTTTACTCGCTGCCCACTGCATGATAACTCTGTGGAATTTGACACTGCTGTTTCGGGGGAAACGAATACTGCTGTGCAGCTTCCTGATGAATCTGCATCGACCCGTGGTTTGCGGTACGATGGATCGCACATGCTTGTTGCATGTCTTCCATGGCAAGATGAGCACGTTAGCTTAACTTGACAGGCTCGTGCCTGGTGACCCCTGGACGTGCAGCGAAAACATCGGTTGTCCTTGGAAAGTTTCTCCTTCTTAGAAGCAAGAGACAGGTGGCTGTCACAAGCACGCGTGCCATGCTTCTTGGAGCGGCAAAAAAAGCAGTCCGCTTTCTTTACAAATGAATTGTGCAAAACCGAAGCCGTGGCACCTCTTGTTGTCGTTTCAGGTCGTTCACAACGTTTTTCGCTTGGCGTCATGCATTGCTCACGACTTTCCAACTCGACACGAATGAATGCCAGTAGTTCTTTCAACTTGGCATCTGAAGAAGCCGCTGCTGAAGTTGATTCAGACACAACTTGGGTGCCGCCGGATGAGTCATTCCTCAATGCTTCAGTTCGTTGCTCTCTAGTAAACGCAAGAACGATGTCGTACGGTAGAGCCTTTTGCAGTATGTCAATAAGCATGGCGGAGAAGCTTAGCGTAGGCACGTTGAGAGAATTCAGGCAACGAATGTGCAGCTGTGTAGTATCGTACAGCCGTCTCAGACCTCGGACGTCAGTGCCTTGCTTAACGTGACTAAGGTTCCTTAGAGCGGCTAGGTGATGCTGCTCGATTCGATTTCTGTCCCCAAAGCGCTCCTTGAGGATATCGATAGCGTCGTTGTAACAAGACTCAGATGTTGGCAGCCCTGCTATGGCCGCTGCTGCTTCTCCGGCGAGATATCGCCGCAGGTAGAAAAACTTCGTTGTGGACGAGAGGGCGTTATTTAGGTGAACTGTCTGCTCAAACTGTTCCCAGAATCCAGTCCACTCATTTATGTCTCCCTTGAACGTTGGCATATCGAGCTTGGGAAGACTAGGTCGACAGAAACTGCCTTGTAGAACAGCGTTATCCGTGACGTTAGGCTGCACAGGTGGTACTTGCGAAGGAGTAGCGCGATCTCTCTCAGCTCTTTCCAGTGCCTCGATGCGACAAGTTAATTCGGCAAGCATGCTGATTGCCTCGTCGTTGTACTCGGCAGCAGTCGCATATTCGACTCCTAACTCATCATCCGGTATGTGTTCCTCGATCTCGTCATCGATCTTCGATAGCCTGTCGTTACTTGATGAAAGACGATCACGCATACCTTTGAGCTTGGGAATGTCAACATCGGGCGTACTCAGAAGAGATCTGGCTTCCTGAATGACCTTGGTGTTCTGTGCTCGTCGGGAGGCTCGCTTGGCTTTCAGTCGATCCATTCTTTGAAGTTAGGTGCGTTCTCGCAGCTGGCTTGCACTGGAGTCAATCTCCGCGTCGGCGTTTATCGTTCCTCACCAGTACAGTGGCAGAGTAGAAAGCCCCTCGATGCATGCGAAGAGGGTAAGACGTGTCCGCACGGGGTTTTCGGCACCAAAGAATATTAAAAACGCGAGAGACTGACGCAGACACATAGGGCCCATTCGAACCTCATCGTCTTCTTCTTTTCTCTACGAGCCCCCATCCTTTATTAAACCACTTCTTTTTCTACAGATTAGTCGTGGTTAATTGTACTCGGGACTCTCAGACGTCATCGGGATCATTTTCAAAATGTCCCACTCGTGGCGCTCATCGCGTCCGACATTTACCTTATTTCTCGATTACTAGAGCACTGCTGCTGATACTATTAACGTTTCAGACGTTCTCACACATTGACCTTTCACTCTGACATAAATTGTTATTTGCCTTTAATATCCCTTTAAGCCGCCCGTAAAATGTCGGCCCTGCTGCAAAACTATCATCATCATGAACGGGTATGTGCCACAGGATCCGGGCAAATGCCACTACTTACCGCTACGGCGTGGCCTGTAATAACCCTGGTGGGTGAGAATACGAGCATAGAGAGAGAGAGAGAGAGAATGAAAGAAAAAAGAAGGAAACAGAGAAACAAACAGACAGATGGAAATAGTTATAAAGACAGAGAAAGAGAAAAATTCTTGTCGAAAAAAGATTCTTCACAAGGCGGGATTCGAACCCGCTTACGCTCGTTCCGAAGGCCAGCGTCCTAACCACTCGGCTACCCAGGCACCTATAGTATAGTGTAGCAAGGGGGTGGGAAAGGGAAGTGAGCGTGAGGAGGAGAGATGTGATGGTGAAGCAAGCAAGCTCCGCCCACCGACAGAGACATCGCGCGCAACCTCCGCTCTATAGTGCATAGCCTGGCTGTACCCGATCGTGTCCAGACAGTCATTGGGCGCACTAAGAAAGTGCGCACTCCCGGAGAGGAAGCCGTGCATCTCGAAGCAGGACGTGTCGGTCTACGGGGATTACGAGCGGCGACGGGCCGCGCTTCGCTGTGCCAAGCTTTGCGCGACTTAGTGCGAACCAGGCCCGTAGTCAAAAATTTTTTTTGGAGGGGGGGGGGGGGGGGAGGGGCGGAGGGGGGGAGGAGCTCTTACTGAAGGCCTTCACTATTCGAGAAAAACACATATTTTCATTATTTATTTACGTTAAAAATACCCCCCTCCATCAGAATTTCGGGGGGCAGCCCGGACCCCTAGAGACCCCCTCCCCCTCCTAGCTACGGGCCTGGGGCGAACACTGAAATTTTGTTTTGCTCTGTATTGAAGTTTAAAGCATGTTCTACCAACAAACCCAATAGTGCACCCTTCTAGATATGTAGGACTTCTCTTCAGCATAGTAGAACCTTGCCACAGCATGAGAAATAGAGGGAAAAGCCAAATTCATTACCTTTGTGTAAATATGCTAACCTAGATAAAAATTATAACGAATTCCGTGCACCATGTGAACTTTTTAAAATACGTAGAAACAGCCGAAAGGAAGAAATGAATTATTTGCCATAGCATTCTTTTCGTATATCACGGTGTTGCTAGTGGATAGTCTATAAATTTTTTGTGGCATAGCTTGCAGTTCATTTCATCGCATGTTATTCTGTGAAAAGTCTGATTATCAAGAGATTCTGTTGTAAGCACGCCATGCGCTGTTGCATAGGATATCCTGCAGCGCTAAAGTTTCTTGAACTACTTGCGCTAGCCGCAGGGGCGCACAAAATCTGCCTTGCGAATTGTGAAGGCATCGGCTGCTTTGTTCTCAGGCTAACACCGCTGGAGGTATTTTCGGACCTCTCTGCGGACCTCTGCAGAATAACATATCTGCCCAGGTCATCCTTTCATTTCTCCTGTTCCCGATCGTCGTGCCACTCTTCAATATCATCTTTAAAACTCCTCAAGTTTAAAACTGTATGGAGAAGCTCTGCAAGGAGAGCTTCTCCTTGCAGGTTTAAAGGGGTACTGACACAATATATTGCGGCCGAGATAGCCTGCGGAATCGATTCCGGTGAACATGCGTATATCATCTGCAAAATGCCAACAGCGAATATAGCTCGGAAGTTACTTTAAATGAATTTTGAATTTTGCGTGAGCGATCTACATCCTCGCGCTACTGAGAACCTCAAAGGGGACCCTTGGGGACCCCCTGCTTTTCTTACTTGACCACGCTGCAACAAGTTATGATGACGCCATAGCCGCCATGTTTTTTGCCGCGTTTGCTCCAGCCAAGGAGGTTTATTTACTTCAACCTCCTTTGCTCCAGCAGCGTACTTCTCGGCGGCTGCTCGCGAACCGTGCGGAAGTGCGTCACAGTTCTGTATGCTGACGTGATCGAGCGCTGCACCCGCTAGGCGGTGGTAGTTGCACCCGGAGGCTTGTCGTTTTTGAAACCGAAACTGACACTGGTCGGTAATGAGGTGCCTGTAATTAATTATCTGTCGCGCACTGCAGCAACCGTTGGGCCGTCTTATGACTAACAGATCCCCAGCAACACATTGCAGCAAAAAAAAACAAAAAAAAAAACGCGAGGCCAAAATTTTTGTCAGTACCCCTTTAAGCAGTGTATGTTATGCACAGTTTGTGCTGTGCTCTTGTTTAGAATAACAGAGAGCTGAGCTAGTTGGTACGTATTCATTCTAAAAAACGACAGGGCGTGCAAACACGGACACAAGAAGGTCAGGACACCACAAATGCGTTTAGGGTGTCCTGACCAACGTTTATAGAACCTGGTTCTATAAACGTTGGTCCTGACCTCCTTCTTGTGTCCGTGTTTGCACGCCCTGTCTTTTTTTAGAAGCTCTTGTTTAGATGAGAAGCAGCTTATGGGTGGAATTCAATCCGGTGTGCGGCGTGACCACCCTTACTGCGCATGAGCAAACCCTCTATCCCACTCTCCTCCTTTACGCAGGTTTTCGGTCGCCTTCTCTGCTCTATCCTCCCCCGCGCTGCAGTCGCGGCGCAGCTTCTCCCCCCACGTGATGCGCCAGCGCATGCGCATCCCCTCCCTCTCTCTCCTCTCCCACGCCGCCCCCCCACCTCGCGCGCCTCATTCTCTCCTGCGACGAGTAGGCAGCAGTGACGCCTCCGGCGTCTTGACATGGCACGAGCGGCCGATGGCCGCCTCTGCTTCTGTGGCTCTAGACGCGGGGCGCTCGTGCTCTCCTTCCCTCGCTGAAAAATCCCACGACGACATCAATGGCATGGACTGCAGAGAGGGGGACGCACATAATCTTGCGACTTTGCGGGAGTCGAATGCCTCGGACGCCGGCAGTTCCGCGCAGCGGGAGTTGAATGGAGACTGGAAGACAGTGCTGATTCTACGCCAGAGGAAGGAACAAGCTCGAAAACCGAAGAAAAAAAATTACACCATCTCTCGCTCAAGCTAGCCATCTTCCCGCTGCTTCGCATCTACACATGGTTGCATTAAGCGGGAGATGGTGTAATTTTTTTCTTCCATATTGTTATGGTGCATGCCTTGTTAACGATGTTGTACCAGTAGAAGGTAACGATTAGACTACGCGGGTAGGACTGGCAGGAGGTCGACGAAGAGATTTCGATCTATTTTTGAGGTTCGTTCCAGATTGGTAATAAAGGTGCGAATAAGCTGCCCGATGACTACTCATTGGGCGCATATGGTTCGAGATAAGGAGACATCTTCCGACACGGAATTAGTGACTGTCTTTTTTCAAGCTCGATATTTAGTCAAGTGAATATACTTTGCCCCACACCTTCTTCAATGGACCTATGCTATTCCTGCACAATGTAACGCTGTTGTAGCAGTATATCATGTAGCTCTCGCATCATATAGCGGAACAAGACGAAAGCTCAGACGTTAACAATGTGGGCACACAAAGCAGGCTGTGTATGTGCGTGTCGCGTCACAAGACCTCTAGGAGCCGTAACGGAGCCACGGAAAAAGAATGTCTTCATAGAGATTCTGTGTAACGGGACTCCGCGCAGACCTTTCGTTTTAGTGGACTGCTGGAACTCTGAAGAATGCTGCCCCGCTTTGGAGCTCTGTGATCGCTCTTCCGATGAGTAGCTTTCGATATAAATTTATTATAGTACATTTACTACTGCGATTACAAAATAACATTTTGGGTATAAAATTATAGCGAATGGAACTAATTAAACACGTAATAGTGAGATGTTAACTCTATAAGCGCCTGGTCTGTTTACTTTTATCTCGCCCGTTTCAGATAAATCAAGCAGCCCACATGCAAGAAGCAAGTGTTCAGTACCTGTCCCTCGTAAAACTTCTCCAAACAGCTTGCCCAACATAAAAAAGTTTTTTTAGATAAAATATGCGGAGTATATATGTATGCACAACGTATGTGGAACAATGTTAAGAACTGGGCAATGTCCAAGCCCGGCCTGACCCGAGCCTGCCACCTCAAACACGTGCCCGACTCTAAATCCGTAGCTTCAGGCCCGAGCCCGGCCCGGGCCCGCCGTCAAAACTGTTTTACCCGGCCCGGCCCGGCCCGTGGGCTGGGCCGATCCGGGCCCGGGTTTCCGGGTAGGCCCGAGCCCGTGCAGTGCTCTAGTTCGAAGAGCGAAATTGTTGAGCCGGCTATACAGGAATGTTAGTGAAAAACGACCGTCGATTGGCGATTAAGATGAAATATAATGAAGAGTTTCGTAGAGTCCGTTCGGCAACAAGACTCTTCGCACTATTTGATACATGTACGCCACATGTGAAACTGCAGGATACATGTGGTGCACAATCACATTGAAAACTTGTGATACATGATTGCCAAAACTATGGTTTTCTCGAGCGCACAGGCAGACGAATCAATTCTATCTGTAGCGTCACTTATTGTTCAGGAAGAAAGGGGGAACGCGTGGCTCGTGCGTAGCGAATTCTCCAGCGGCAGCGGCTCAGGCCAAGCAGCGCATGCGCAGTGGGTCTGCAGCTTACGCCATCACTTTATTTCCACATACACCGCCCGCGGTAGCTATCACATAGGGTGCGGCGCTGCTAAGCTCGAGGGCGCGGATTCGATTCCTGGCCATGGCGGCCACATTTCTATGGCGGCGAAATGCGAAGGAACACGCATGTGCTTAAATTTTCGTGCACTTTTAAGGAAGCCAGGTGGTCAAATTGAAGCCGGAGCCCTCCACCAGGGTTTTTTTTGTAGAGATTTGAAAAGGAGCCAGAACGCTAGGTAAATGTAGCCAGAGTAGCCTAGCCACTTTACTTTATCGCCAAATTTGGAGCCAAATATAACAGAAGCGGTATTATGACCAGAGTATTTCTTTTTAGGACAAAAAAGGTTAGGACAAAAAAGGGGAAGATGAAGAGGTGAAATAGCCTTGCACCCGGGGCGTCGCTGCTGCCGACGTTTCCACAAGCGGACTTGTCTTCTTCAAGGCTGCATCTGAAACAAGGCTTGAAACAAGTGCTTTTAGGGAAACAATGCGCTTTTGAACAGCAAGGGGAACGCAATATTTCGACAGTTTAATCACACTGTGCTACAACCGCATATATACACAATGACATGCGCAGCAACCGCAAAATTATCAGACGCGCAACACACTAATCACAGCCCGACTGTGGTGGGGCTGGCTGGGATTTGGCTGTTGCGTGTTTCAATTGTTTAAGGTTCTAACCGAATACTTGTGGTTGCAACACCATATGAATAAGCAGCGAAAAGACTGCACTCCCCTCGTCTCTCCCTCGTTATTTGTTCGCGCTAAAAGGCCATCATTTGTATGGTACACTGCGTGAAATGAACCGACTAGCCCAGCAACGTGTTCTATTTTATAGCACTAATGCGTTCGCTGTGAAGCAAAAGCACAGTTAGACGAGTTAGGACTACGGTGTTTTCCGACTTGACTATACCTGGAAGCAACGTGAGGAGAGAACACAACCACAGCAGGACGAGCCTGTCATCGCTTTGTGTCCTGCTACGCTACTAAGACACCACGGAGAATGTTTCAATTGGTTGATTGGTCGGCTGGGTACTGGAGGGATGGCGCTAACCAGGGTGGTTTGTCATGAATCGGTCGGGAGTAGAAGGTAAGAAAAAAGAAAGAAAGCAGGAAGCCAGAAAGAAGTGGTGTAAGCAAATAAAGATATTAGGTTTGTGATCTTGTTTTCTCTATTGAACTGTGATAATAAAGGCGCGATTTTTAAAAATAGGTCTGTTAGTTAATATAAGAAGTATATTAAAAAGGCCGCATACAATTTTTCTTTAAAAAAATATGAAACTTGCAACATAAGCACACAAGTCTCACTAATCTTTTTTTTTTTTTTTTTTGAGTGATCCAGCGCTGACGCTGTTACGGCAGTCCAAGTTTTTTAAGAGAGCTTTCCAGAAGTCTTGTCTGGTGGTTATAATAAGCCAGTGTTCTATAGTTTTTGGTTGTTTACACTGAGGCGAAGGAGCAGAAACAGACCTGTGCGAATGAAAATTTATTGGTGATGTGATAGACAGATAGAGAATATTCCTTAGTGAAAATCCCGGAGAGGTTAGCCTGGTTTGTCGCCTGGTGATATGCTGCATTGCAGCAAGTGTATGGAACGTCAAAATTCCTTGTGCAGCACCATGTGCTATGCCAAGGAAATCTAAGGTGATGAAATTCGGTTACGCACGGAAGAATTGGTGCGCTCCTCTGGAATACAATGTTTTTGAAATGGTACTAGACCATTGTAGGAAGAGGGATTTTGAACCCTCAGGACGGGGCCTTTGACTGATGCGGCCACCAGTGTGTCCGTCGCATCTTGTAATGCTAAGCCCATGTGGCCTGAGGTCCAAAAGAAACGTACAAGACGTGCATAATTGGGCATATGTGCATACAGTTCCTTTAGGCAGTTCGGTGATTGGCGCTGTCGAAGCAGCACAAATAAAAAAGGACTCGGTCAATATAACTGCTGGACATATATACGCTAGGGGTCTTTCGTAATGCTTGAAGGATTGCCATTGCCTCTGTCTCGAAGATTAGCGTGGAGTCGGACAGTCGAAGCGAAAACAACCCCTTTAACGCCGTTAATTAACTAAATACTCCCTTTTCCTTTCTCTTTACTAGCACAAAAATCTGTGGTTATGTTTACTGGCGTGCCCTCGCTGTGGTCTTCCAACGCGCTGTTTAGATATCTAGTCGGCAGTAGTTAAGCATTCTTTTGAAAATTTTTATTAAGGCGAATTACCGCTGCATGATTCGGTGCATCTGGGAAAAATATAGTGCGGATTAGAACTTACAGTGGCTTCTATAGCTTTTGGGCAATTATTCCTTGGGGGCAATGTAGCCGAGAGCTCTGGTATTGAAAAAAATTGACCGACGATTACGATACTGCCTAATGCAAAATCTGAGCGCATCTTCGTGTTGGGGCAAGGCCAACTGTGTCTGAAGTTTTGGCTTTCCGCAAGGTATCAACTACGCCATAAATCATAATTTATGTGAAGTAGGACAGCAACCACTACGCCATATTCGTCTTTTTGCGGATAATCGAGGTACCATCTGTAAGGTATTATGTGCATATTGTTGATGCTGCATGCGGCTGATGACGTTGAAGAATTATGGCTGAGCACTTTGCAGTGGGTGGGAAGAATTAAACCACGCCCTCGTTGCGCAATCACCATTGTGTGATGACTGGCTATTATTTTACTCTTCTGCCACGCTATATTACATAGGTTAACGCGATTCCTTGCCCGACATGTCGCCTGTACAGGGTCGTTTTGCAAATGAGATTCAAGCTCTAGCATAGCTCTGTGGTAGAATACCGGACTGCCACTCAGAGTGCCCGGGGTCAAATCCCATTCGGTCCTGGGTATTGTTTTCTAATTTTATTTTTTCATCTCCATCGGTTGCCTTTTCATGTGTATCGGTTACGCCACCGATGGCGACGCCGCTCAACGCAGGAACGATGCGGCTGGCTAGCTGAGGAAAATATACTGGGAGCGCCTCTGTGGTGAAGCTCAGATATTTAGTAATGTTTGCACTCCCAGAACGAAACCTTGTTTGGAGAGAACGCTTCTGTGTTTCATGGCATATGATATGATTCGCTAAAAATTTTAGAGCATTTGGCGTAACATAGAAGAGGGCGCAATTTTTAAGAGGAAATGCGCAGAATAACATACATTCAAGTTGATCAATTCGGTCATGCATATCGGTCATACATACAATAGAACAACAACAGAGTCTTTCTGCACATTACAGAACAAGTGCTGCTATTCGCCGTAATAATACAACGGCCCATATCTTTAAATGCAATGGACTTCATGTGGGAACTTCGATTGAGACATGCAGTATATATTATGCCCAAGTATTTTAAGGAATAGACCTGCAGAATGAACTGATGGTCTTACATGAGTGAGATTCGGACAGGAAAGGCTAATGTGAAAATAGAAGAGCACTTGTGACACACTTGCTATTGAGAGGCAAGCGTATCATTAAGCCCCGTTTGAACATCATTTAAGTATGGTTGTAATATTTTGCGCAGTCAATGACCATCGTTTGAAGATGATAAGATGACGCTAGCACAGCATTGTGAAGATGACTAGTGTTTAGTAACATTCACTGAAATATTTAGTAACATATTTAGTAACATTCACTGAAATAGGGTTGAAAATGGGACCTTGGCAAACACCCCTTGTCTGTTCGCATTTCTCAGAAGATGAGCCATTCAGAAAAAAAGTCACAGTTTCGCCGCAAGGGCGAAGCCACGAATGCGATAGCAACAAATTAAAATGTCACAAGAAGAACAGGAAACATGTCGGTACTTGCAGTGCGCCGCTCAAGCGCAAAGGACTCACGAAAGGAACACACACAGGACTGCCGCGAACTAACAACGGTCACAGCGCGACGCTTGCAGCGCGCTGCTCGAACACAAGGAAGGACGCTCGAAAAGAGCGCACAGGTATACACAGGACGAGCGCGAACTAGCAACTGTCACACTTGTTACTTCGTGTCTGAGCAGCGCGCTACAACCCAACGCTCTTAAATATTTTTTTTTTCTTGAAAACTGCGGCGCGTGGAGTGACCCCTCCGCGTCTCCTGCCGCGCGGTGGCGTTCAACGCATTGGCAAAGAAAATCTGCGTAGCATCAAAAAGAAGCGAACAAGCGTCACCATCTTTGCAGTGCATAGCCAAGTGCGTGTAAGGCGTGCCTTTCAAAGAGCTGTGATGTTCCCTTAGACGAAAATTAAGGCAGCGCCCCGTTTTCCCGTTATATGAGGCCCCACACGAGAATGGCACATGGTACACCACCCCTAACTTACATTGATGCTTTTTGATACTACGCATTGTGTCGTTATCTCCTTCCCATTAAGAAGCCGATTGGCACGTGTGTTGGCCACATTTGGCGGAGGCCGAGTATGCATACCTTCTGGAAAACCTGTATGATAACTTTCGGCATGCAGTTATCGGTGGTCTTCGCTTTAGGGATGACAAGTTTTGATTTAGGTTTTTCACGCAAGCTAAAATTGTTTGTTCCATTTTTTGTCCATGGATGTTCACGTGAGGGCCTATCTTTGGCTGTTTTGTTGTGACGTTTTTGCGAACTGTAAGAAACGGGTTTCCTTTTCAATAAGCTTCAGTTTTCAGTCAGCGCCTGTCTCGTGTCCCCTTCTCTGAGTCCTGTTTTCCACGCGCTAAGTCTCCCCATGAATGACATCACAACGCTGTTGAACCGCTCAACCTGTCCATTAGACTGGGGGAAGTGAAGACCAGATGTGCTCGATTCCCTCTGAAATGAGGTATGTCTCGAATTCAACCCAGGTGGACTGGGGGCCACTATCAGTGACAATTTTCTCGGGTAGCCCCTCTCTAAAAAACCCGGAGGCCAGGAAAAATATCACAGATTGACTAGTTAGACGTGGTGTGAACGTCACCTAGGGCCACTTAGAGTAGTAGCCGACCATGACTGTGGCATACCGACAGTGTTGTGGGGCTGAATGAAATGGACCCATGATGTCTGCAGCTACCTTCACCCAGGGTCGGGGAGGTTATTCGGTCGGATCTATGGGCCCCTGTCGACTCTTGGCCGACTTGTCAGTACTGTTGCGAGTTCGAAAGTCGCTTACAGGTTACTCGACATGTTAGCGAAAAAGTGGCCACCAGTAAGTGCTGCGAACTAGGTCTTGCATTCTGGCTATACCTGGGTGCCCCGCATACGCAAGTGCAAGAACTTCTTTCTGTAGTTAGCTGGGAAGGAAAACTTGGTCCCCTCTTAGTAGAAGACCAAGATATCCGTGACCACCACAGATAGTTCGTTCCTGACCTCGTAGCTTCCTGACCTGACACATTGGGCCTCATGTTTCTAAGGAAAAATAATAAACATGCAGTGAAATGAACTTAAAGCCCGTTTAAATGCGCATTCTCCTAATGAAGTTGTTGTTAGCAATACTGTGATTTTTTTTTTGTCCATATCTGTCACTGTCGCCGTTTTCTTTAAGTATCCGAGGCAACTACGCCAAACTATTGCTTCAAAGTGGGCTAAATTCTCATTTAATACTTAGAAGGAAAGCGCCCCTTATGAATTTTCCTAAATGTTTGCTTTCCAAAGTATAGGTCATCTGAACGCACAAACACGCAAGTGCTAAAGGAACAGAACACCCACATAGGAAACAGACTCGGTGCGGAGTATTCTGCCCTTCTATGCCAGCCCTGGAGGGATTCGTCGAGTGGACCACGCATCTTGGCACGAGCCGAGTCGGGAGCATAGTGAAGCAGGGTTGCTTGTGAGACTACCGCTGGCGTATAGCTGATCGTGAACGCATGCATAAGCGGCGCAAGTGGTTTTAGCGGCGCGGCTCGGGGACAAACAAGCCGGCGTCCAAGGCTCCTGGCAGCGTTCCCAGGCCATCGGGCCAGTGACTCGGAGCGCGCTCGCAGCCGGCGTCGCGCAGAACGACCTTCCCCGCCACAACCCGTGCAGGAAGCCGATGCATGCGGCCGCAGCTTCACACTGCCGATCCTGCCAGACTACAGCATAACGAAAAATCTAAGACCAAGAGAAAGATTCGTTTCTCCTGGAAAAGCAGAATTTTGATGATCCGCTTTGTTTAGTTCCGTCACATTTTACTTAGTCGAACCGCAAGATATTCAATCCTATCGACGCATTCTGGTGAGTATTACAGCGCCGATGGGTATGCCAATTCTTAGTGGACCGGAAACTAGCCTTCATCGGCTACCGGAACAGATTTCTCTTTCGCATGTTCGAAGATAAACGTGCCTCAGCTTAGGAGACGCACGTTTCGAGTCTTCCATTTCATTTCCTGCTGAGGAAATCTAAGGTCGACTTCATGAATTTGGAACATCACACATGCGAGGTAAGGTGACTGTGAAAGCTGCTAAACACAAACCAGTTCTTACTTCTTGCGAGCAAAATTGATATAGGTGTTTGCACCGTTTCTAAGAAAAAGAAAGTAACATCATTTTATATTCAACTAGAGGCAACCCACATGCTGTCGCCTCACTCGCCCGACATGATTGACATCCACGTTTCTTCTTTCACAGTATTTTTAAAATTAGTACTGAGTTAATACCCACGAATAGTTTAATTACCAACTTCATCTGCTTTTTTTTCATCAAATGCATTACTTTTAGCTGATGACATTGCAGGAGAGATTTAGCACTGGGTGCTTTCAACTATGCACAACTGGGGCCAGCTCCCAATTATAATAACCTATAGTCTTTCACAATCACCTTCCAAAAGAGGAGTTATATCGACGACATAGCGAGGATAGTCATTTTAAGCTACTTCGCCCTTGCTTAGAAAGAAAAAAAGTTTCGAATATTGTGTGGTTCTGCGCACACAAGAACTGTCGCTTCATGAACGACTTCGCTGCGCTTGTTTGTGAATATTTGCTTTCAGCAGCTTGAGAACTGTGGCTACTATTTGTGTTAGACGAGTAAACTTCGAACGCATTATTTTGACACTTATCACACTGGAAGCTAACGTTGAAGAGAATGCACATTTGTAGCATTTTATGTCGCTGTTCTTAGAGAAACTGCGCTTACTGTGAACGCTTGTTTGTAAGGAACGATCCTGACATGACGACGAGGTCTGTTTCGAGTCTACCAAAACGTTTCCTTCAAGCAAATGTGGAGTCGCGTTTTTTAAAGCGCAAGCCTGAGATGCCTCATCAAAAGCTAAATGTGACCGTCGGCATCGGCGGCGTCAACACGAATGACGCAAGAAATGATCACCTGATGACGTCACCGTATCACTTGATGACGTAACAGGTCGCTAAAATTTGTGCCGTCATCATGACGTCGCTATGACGTCACATCAAGTGACGCCATCACACGACTTTGTCACTTGGTCAATGGTGGGCCGATCCTGGAAACACTGCCAAACCACGTGAGGTGCCGAAAGCTCTCAAAGCCTCTGATTCCGGTGGGAGTGCAAAACCAGGGTGGGGGCGGGGGGATCGATACAATCGACTCAGAAGGAAACGAGGAATGAAAGATGGCCTTCTAGTCCTCTTGGGCATAAGTGACCGGGTGACTTTTTAAGCTCCTGCTTATGGGTATACATGACCGTACGAACTTGGAATTTTTCTCCAAGGAATCCAACGGTATTGTGGACAGCCTGCCTACTTTTGACTGCTTTTGTTCTGACGAAATTTCTCAAGGATCGGTGTCATGCATGGATCACCCTCTGCGCGTGAGCATTGCGCACTCGACTTCGCTACTCCCTTTTGGCAATTCGCACCGAGAAAATGCATGGTCGTTGCCCGAGGACATAAGCGAATAGATTGCGCCACTTGTAGAACGCTGTTGAGGAGCTGGAGAGACCAGTCTTGTTGGACAGCGCGCGTCCTGGGCGGCCCGTCCTTCACGCGTCCTTGCGTTCGCCGGTGCGGGGGAGACAATGCCGGCAGCTTGAACGCCGCCAAGCGTAGCCGACCGGCCGATGGACGCCCGCGGCATTTCCTCCCCCTTTCTTTCTTTTTTTTTCTCTAAACATCAAAATTCACTACGAAAGATGAAAGCTCCTCGCCATTTGCTTCGCAGAGGTGAAGCCTACCTCGAGTGAGGAGCGGCCGCTACAGATACCAAACGAACAGGGGCGTAGCCAGAAATTTTTTGCGGTGGAGGAAAACTATACTTTACTTTAGGTATGTTCGTGCGTGCGTTTGTATGTGTGCGTGCATATGCACGCAAGCAAAATTGAAAATTTTCGGGGGGGGATATTGACCCCCCCCCCCCCCTTGGCTACGCCCCTGCAAGCAAATTAGATTAGACATTTCTGCTTGAACCAACGACTAGCACTCGTCCAGTGTAGCATAGGTCGTAAAGCGGTGATGTCGGAGAGGAAGTCAAAAGCTCCATTGAGCTAAGTGCATTGGTGCAGTTCTCCTTCGCATATCCACTTCGTTTGCAATGCTACAAATATTGTGCGTAGAGGTTAACGGCACTTGCAGAGCGACGTGTTCTGTTCTATTTCTACTAGACGTAGAGCTCCGGACGCGTGAAGATTTATGCAGTCGCATGTAACAGTTGTATATCTGCGTTCGTCCTGTCTGGAGAGCTTGAACTCAGAGCGCGGGTGAGGCAACAACTGGCAAGTTGCGTCTAAGGCGAACGATGCTTGTCAACGACAACGCGAACATGACCGTGACGTCATGGTGGCCTACAGAGCTCGATGGTAAGTGAATTATGTTAATCGACCGAATGCCCAAGCAGAATCCGGATCGCTTCGACAGTTGGCGTAAGCCCACACATATTGTGTGGCTGAATATGCAGGAGCTATTGGAGAGCAGTGGGTCTCTTGCGGATTATTCCAGCCGAAGAGACGAAAGCGCAGAAGATGCCTGAATGCGATTTTCGTCCGCGCGGCGAGCGAAGAGCGGCGAGAAGGGAAGGAGCGAACGATTGCCGAGGACGGGATCGGCAACTTCTCACCCGCCGTTGATGGCTCGCCGAGAGGCAAGAAAATAACGGGCGAACAATACGACGGCCAACGAAGCTGCCATTCCGGTTAGTTTGGTCCCGTGGTACGCGCTGGTACCGGCTGCGCGATACGAAATGAACGCGCGAGCAGGCGCATCGTGCAGAGCGTGTCTGCTGCGACGCCGCCTCGGAATGCGGTAGTGGAGAACAAAAAGAAGAAAAGCCCAAGACCGGCTCTCGAGCTGTTCAAGCCGCAACCTAACGGGATCCGTCCGGTGACGTCAGCGAAAGAGGACAGTCACGTGGGAGGATGCCTCCCTTTCTGGCTACTCGCAACGTCATTTTGACGTCAAGATGGCTCGCTCGGTCGCTCTGCCTCCTGCGGCTCGGGCGACTGCATAGCCGTGTCTTGCGGCGGCGTCTTTCAAATGCAAACGTTCCAGGCATGTTTGCGCCGCCCTTCGTCGTCGGCCACGCGTTCTCTCCTCCCTTTGGTTCGCGGCATCCGGCAAGATGTGGGTCGCTGGGTTGGGAACGGGTCAGCATTTATTTGCGGTGGTGGGCTCCCCTCGCCTCCTTTCCCGCCTCACAATCACTTCTTTCCAGCCGAAACAGCGCAAAAGCAGGGCTGGGCAGTATCGCAACACAAGACTTTTTATTTTTTAGTGAAATACTTTTACGATGTATCGAACAGTACTGTGCAGGACACGTGTATCTCGTTACTTTCTTTGTCGGAATTGTGCTGATGTGTTTTGCAGAGGAAAAGGAAGTCTTTTCTGTGCTAAGTCAAGCAAAGGCCGCCGCCGGTCGGCGACACGGGGAGATCGGCCAAGGGTTCCCTACACTCACAGAATGGCCCATGCGGCAAAGCGTCCGACGCCGCTGACGGTAGGATCGAGGGGCAGTATGCTGAGAGATCTCTTACAAGGCCGGTGCAGCACCCTCAATTTTATCAAGCGGCTTTTCGGTACTTATTAGTTATAACACGAACTTGTGCTCGTGCAGTGGTAGAGATAGTTTTCTATTTCGCGAGCCTTGTGTTGAAGCCGAACTGACGCTGTATGGAAGACAAGCTATTTGAGAGGCTATTATTACTTAAGCGCAATTAGCGCAACAACCATCTCAACAAAACGGATGGTCTACATAAAATAAAGGTATACTCTTTCTGAATTTACTGGTGTTCGTGAGTGATTGCATGTTTCCATGCACTGCAACATCATTCACTATATTATGCTGCACTTAATAAATGTATTTGCGGAACATCAGCATCCGCCTAACTAAAAAGTATTTCGGTGTCTGTATTCCTGTATTTGTATTCCAGAATATATTTTCTTCTTTTTGCAAAAGTATCTTTGACATGTACCGTTACGTCAAAAACAAATGAATGTCAGTATTTGTATTTTAGGCTTCCAGCCCGTGTATTTAGATATCTCTCCATTAGAATACACAGCGCTTAATGAGCACAAACACATGGGGCGAGAACGAGGACGGCCGCTGACTGCCAACAGTTGGTTTATGGTGCGTTCACATTTATAAAGAGGGCGAGAAAAAGAAGGGATGGGGATTTAGTAGTACTTGTTGCTGGGCTAGTTGGTTCATCATAATGAGGGAAATTCTAGACGCCTGAAACACCGCAAGAAGAACGAAGAAACACAGGGAAAGAGCGTCACTCGCAACTCATTTATTCTCAGAAGAAACGCAGAAAATATATATGCCGCACCACACATGCGCACATGGCACTGCATCACCTAGTCACTGCACATAAAAAAAGACGAGGTCAATAGAAAGGCACATCTAATCGAGCAACGACGAGCAAAATTGGAACTCAGACATGCGCAAAACCACTAATGTGTCACTTACACGCATGTCGCCTTTCTTCTTTATCCAAAAAGCTTCCATTAATTCCCGGGCCAGGGCATATCTGTATTCCGGAATACTTTTCTGAGTATCTCTGCCCAGCCCTGCGCAAAAGGTCACATGTGACCACGCCTTCACTGCGTTCGCATTCAATTAATATACGCCGATAAGGCGGTGGTGGCTGTGAAAACTCGTTTATTTACAGGAATACTGGTGCGGAGAAGTTCGGGGTGGTCGCGGGTTCTCGGCTTGCAGTGTGGGAGCCCTCAGTCCGCTTGTGGCTGCTGCTCTGCGCTCCCGGTCAGTGAGACTCATCTGATCGTCCAGGTTCTCGCTGGCCAGCAGCTACTCCCGTCGCTTCGCTGTATGATGTTGCATCGAGGGCAGGGTTTCCACTGACTTTCCAGTAAATGTCGCCAAACGACGAGCAGAAAGTCGCCAAAAGTCGCCATTTTTTTACGAATTTCGCCAAAAAAGTCGCCATTCTAGATATGTGCGGCATATCCTAGTAATAAGAATTTCCACTGATGTATAGCCCCGTAGAATACAGTGCCATTCAAAGCCCTTAAAGTATATTGACATTTCTCAATACCAGGCGCATCGCCCCCTCACCATGGGAGTGCTTGGTGCACCTGGTTCTGCGACTAGCCGCAAGATATGCGCGGAGGCGCAAGTATGAAAGGATAAAACGCTCATAATATCCTTCCATCCCTGTCCGCTCGTTTCAAAGGTGAAAGTGTGGTAAACCTTAGGCAAAAGCCGCGAAGGCGTTGTTTGTAGACAGCTTTACATCCCCTCATATGAAAAAAAGGATTAACAGGTTTATTGAAAGTAGTAAGACAGAATTCTTACAGGTATCGTTCATTAGTGTGTCTTATGCCTTTCAGTGTGAACTAATATGATACCGGACGCCACTGTCCCTTTCATATATAATCACTTATAAAAAAAGTTGTAAAAGTTATAAAAAAGCTATAAAAAAGTTATAAAAAATAGTTGGAGCTACCCGCGTCAATCCAGTGCGTTGTAATTGAACAGGTAGACATTGTAAAATGTTATATAGCAAATGTTATATACCATTGCACACGTCCACCGAGAACAGTAGAAAATGCCTGAATAAATAATTTTTTATTGCACGAACACCCGCGTATCCGCCCATCTTCGCTATACGAGCTCGACTAGGGGATACTGCAGCGGTGAATTGGTCGCCAAGCTATTCAGAATAGTTGGAGCTTTGGCGGAACAAATGGCCGAAACACACGACCAACCAGTCATCTAGCCCCTTCAGAAGCGAAACTTTAGCGAAGCTCTGAAGCATCTAGATGAATCTAGATGAATTGAGTTAGAAGCATCTAGATGAATTGAGGAGATACACACAAGTTACAGGACAGCCATACAGAACGGCGCGTAATGTGCACCTCAAAACCCAGAAAAATACAGAGAATAGTGCTGCTCATTCGTTGGGAACGCACTGAGCCTAGGATGCATAACTCGGTGGAAACCTAAGCTGAAAATCGCCAAAAATTTGCCATGTCGCCATTCATAATTTTAGGTCGCCACGGGCCTCTCAAATTCGCCAATTTGGCGAAAAGTAGCCACCATTGGCAACCCTGATCGAGGGTAAGGCTGTAATGGCCTGACATGACCACGTGATAGGGCAGCTTTAGCCGAGCACCATGGGCAGCGAGGATGAAGGACGCATTTTACTGAGGGTGTTGAACACGTGCCGGTTTGAATTTGACTCCAGCTGGCCCATTCCTGTTGATTTTAGCGTATAAGGCGCAAATCTGAGAAAAAATCTCCGGATGTGTTTAAATAATGCATTTTATTTCTCAGATAAAAGCAGTGTTTCTTTTTTATGTTGGGAAGAGCAGCCCAGATTCGTACAGTTGTACTCGTACACAATGACTCGTACAGTTGGAGCAGTCTCATTTCATATGCGGCGGAATTGCAGAAATGAGCAGCGTTTCAGTATTTGCATTTAATAAACTTTTTTTTTTTCTGTACGTCGGCGCCACCGTACAGCCTGTACACATTGTGTTAGCTCATATTGAACGCGATTTTGTGTTGGACATCCGAAATTTGTGCTTTCATAAAACTGCTAAGAGGGTTAAGAGAACTTCTCGATGAACCAGCTGGTATCGCCTAAAGCGCACTACAAAAGCGCACTACATGCACTACAAAAGGTGGCGCAACTGAAACCGGGACGAAAACACAGCACGAGTACGAGATATGTTTGTAGAGACGTTTGCATAAGCAAAAGCTGTGTGCCTCATAACTGTGGCCTAGATTAAGAACGTAAAGATCCAGATTTTAACAGCTAATAGGCACAGAGAAATAAATAAATAAATAAATAAATAAATAAATAAATAAATAAATTGCAACAAGGGAAAAGTTCAAAGCAGTCTTTCTCGTCATCTGAAACACTGACACGGCGGCTGTTGCAATGAATTGCACGTTATGTTTACCGCTGCTCTGCCTCGTTTCTGTTAGAGTAAACTGTCTTAGTTGGGCTGGAGAAATCTGCCACGAGAAAGAAGAAAGCTTTATTTAATGTCCCCTCTAGTACACACGGACTCGTTTATGGAGGTAGCGTTACCCAGTAGTGGTTATTTTCTTTCGGTTTTTAGATGTGTAAACTAGAGGACTGCACGGGCTCGGGCCTACCCGGAAATCCGGGCCCGGCCCGGCCCACGGGCAGTTTTAACGGGGGGCCCGGGCCGGGCTCGGGACTGAAGGACTGGGCCCGGGTTTGAGGTGGCAGGCTCGTGTCGGGCCGGGCTTAGACTTTGCCCAGTTCTTAAGATTGTTCCACGTACGTTGTGCATACATATTGTAGCACATATTGTACCCAGCACCTCCACCACCAAAATGTTACGAATATATTTAACTTATTTACAGTATGGAGTAGTCCAGCAATCAAGATGGCGGTTGCGTATTTTCAGAACACCGACACGTCGTCTGCCTCTTCTTCGCACACCTCACCACAGTCATAGCTGCAACCCCGCTACAATATATACTCCACATATTTTATCTAAAAAAAAACTTTTTTATGTTGCGCAAGCTGTTTGGAGAAGCTTTACGAGGGACAGGTACTGAACACTTGCTTCTTGCATGTGGGCTGCTTGATTTATCTGAAACGGGCGAGATAAAAGTAAACAGACCAGGCGCTTATAGAGTTAACATCTCACTTTTCTGTGCATAATTAATTGTATCCCAAATTTTATTTTCTATTCGCAGTAGTAAATTTACTATAATAAATTTATATCTATAACTACTCATCGGAAGAGCGATCACAGAGCTCCAAAGCGGGGAAACGTTCTTGAAAGTTCCAGCAGTCCACTAAAACGAAAGGTCTGCGCGGAGTTCCGTTGCACAGAATCACTATGAAGATATTTTTTTTTTTCGTGGCTCCGTTGCGGCTCCCAGAGGTCATGTGACGCGACACGCACATACATAGCCTGCTTTGTGTGCCCACATTGTTAACGTCTGAGCTTTGGTCTTGTTCCGCTATATGATGTGAGAGCTACATGATACTGCTACAACAGCGTTACATTGTGCAGGAATAGCATAGGTCCATTAAACGAGGAGTGGGGCAAAGTATATTCGCTTGGCTAAATATCGAACTTGAAAAAAGACAGTCACTAATTCCGTGTCGGAAGATGTTTCCTTATCTCAAACCATATGCGCCCAATGAGTAGTCACCGGGAAGCTTATTGGCACCTTTATTACCAAACTGGAACGAACCCCCAAAAGAGATCAAAATCACTTCGTCCACCTCCTGCCAGTCCTATCCGCGTAGTCCAATCGCCACCTTCTACCGGTAGAGCATCATTAGCAAGGCATACTCCTTTATAACATGGAAAAAAAAAAAGAGCACAGTACAAACTGTGCGTAACATACACTGCTTAAACCTGCAAGGAGAAGCTTTCAAAGAGGAGCTTTACAGAATATATTGAAGAGTGGCACGACATTCGGGAACAAGAGAAATGAAGGGATGACCTGGACAGATATGTTATTCTGCAGAGGTCCATAAAGACATCCGAAATTTGCTCCAGTGGTGGAAGTCTCAGAACAATGACTGCCGACGCCTTCACAATTCGCAAGGCTGATTTTGTGCGACCCTGCGGCTAGCGCAAGCAGTTCAAGAAACTTTAGCGCCGCAGGATATCCGATGCAACAGCGCATGGCGTGCTTACAGCCAGAATCTCTTGATAATCTGACTTTTCGCAGAATAGCAGGTGAAGAAATGAACTGTAAACTATGCCACAAATAAGTTATAGACCGTATCTACTAGCAGCGCCGTGACATATGAAAACAATGCTATGGCAAACAGTTCATTTCTTCCTTTCTGCTGTTTCTACGTATTTTACACGTGGTGCACGGAATGCGTTATAATTTTTATCTAGGTCAGCGTATTTACAACGAAGGTAATGAATTTGGCTTTCTCTCTCTATTTTTCTTGCTGAATGCTGAAGAGAGGTGTTACATATCCATCAGGGTGCACGATTGGGTTTGTTGGTACGGCATGCCTTGAATTTCAATAGAGAGAGCTTAAAAATTAATTGTTTGCACTAAGTCGCGCAAAACTTGGCACAACGAAGCGCGGGCCCGTCGCCGCTCGTAATCCCCGTCGACCGACACGTCTTGCTTCGAGATGCACGTCTTCTTCCTCGGGAGTAATCACTTTCTCAGTGCGCCCAATGACTGTCTGGACACGATCGGGTGCAGCCAGTCTATGCACTATAGAGCGGAGGTTGCGTGCGATGTCTACTTCGGTGGCGTGGCTTGCTTGCTTCACCATCACATCTCTTTTCCTCACACTCACTTCCCTTTCTCACCCCTTTGTTACACTATACTATAGAAGGCTATGCTATGCTCTGCTACCCTGCCTAGATAGCCAAGTGGTTAGGACGCTAGCCTTTCGGATCGAGGGTAAGCGGGTTCGAATCCCGCCTCGTGAAGAATTTTTTTTGCAAAAATTTTTCTCTTTCTTTATATCTTTCTTTCCGTCTCTTTCTTTCTTTCTTTCTTTCTTTCTTTCTTTCTTTCTTTCTTTCTTTCTTTCTTTCTTTCTTTCTTTCTTTCTTTCTTTCTCTGTACTCGTTCTCTCACCCATGGGGGTTATTACAGGCCATGCCGTAGAAGTGAGTAGCGGGATTTGCCCAAATTCTGTGGCACATACCCGTTCATGGTGATGATAGTTTTGCAGCAGGGCTGGCATTTTACGGACGGCTTAAAGAGCTTCGCTGTTAATGAAGACAAAGTAAAGAAAGCGTTCTGTTCTCTGTATCCTCTGTTCTTATTGCGCTCCTTGTTGAAGCTGAACTCATGCTGCAAATCACTTTTCGTGCTTTCAGTATCTGCTACCAAATGCTCTTGATGATTCCCCACGGTATTTGCGGAAATAATAGGTACAGTATACCACTGCCGAATAACTATTCATCGTACCCAGTATATCCGGTCAACTGTTACCACAGTGAGGCGCTTTTGGACAAGGAATTACCATTGATTTAAGCATACTTTTTAGCCTAGCATGCGCCAACAAAACGTAGATATTTGCTACTTAAGATGCCTTGCTGCCGATTTCATGTTCGGGCAGGGCAACAGCAACACGACCTAGATTATCAGCTCGAGCCCCTGTCTTGCCCGATATGCGGTCGGGCCGGGCAGGGCCTGGTAAGTGAAATTTTTTCTCGGATTAGTGCCGGGCCCGGGTCTCGCTTTGAGTCACCGGGCAGGGTTCGGGAGGGCAAAGTTCAAAGAGTGCCGGGCCAAGAATCACGGCGCGTGCAGTGCTCTAGTGTAAAGAAAGGAATGTGGCCTTTATCACAGCCGTCTATCCTAATGTCATGAATTCATTACTCAATTAATATAATTAAAAATGATATCAATAAAGAAGTATTCAGAAGCACTATGCACACTTCGGCCAAGCGCTCGAATAATGCCTGAGCAGTAATTCCTGGGTGCTCTGGATATCATCTCGGAAAGCACAGTCTAGTACATATTGCATTATCAGCCGTAACAGGATAGAAAGTTGGGCTAGTTGCTACAAATGCACTCTTGATGCAGCGCTGAAAGACAGAGACTAAGAAGGAACATTCACACAGGACGAATGCTGACTCGCAACTGAAAAATTTATTTGAAAAGGTCATCGAATAAAAACAAGAAGAACAAGAAAGACAAGTAAAAACCGCGTGGAAAAGCAAAAAAAAAAGGTAATATAGTCACTAACATCAGCCGTAATATATCACAAGTTGAAGAAATTCTGTGTACATGAAGTTACATATAAAGATCATGAGTAGAGAGCGGATTTTAGGCAACTGCCTATTTTGTTCCTGGTGATCATATCGCGCCACTTCGATATATGAGCATGGATTAGAAGTTCAGAAGGGTTTTTATAGTGTTTTTATAGTGCCTATAAATGCCCATTTCTGGCGTTTGTGCCTAGATGCCCATAAGCGCCTATAAATGCCGATTTTCGAAATTAGCGCCTGTATTAACACTATTTAGCCTCAGGTTTCGCTTTCGAGTGCAGTTTTCAATCAATCAATCAATCAATCAATCATTTATTTAACGTGCCCAGGAACAACCGTAAGGTCTTTGTGCAGGCGCACGCAAAAAAAAAACAATAAAACTAAACTATACAATACAGACAGTCTTCAGAAATAAAAAGAGCAAATACACGTAGACAAAGAGAAATGAACACAAAAGGGGAGGAGTAAAATAAGACAACACGAGAAATATTGAAGGGGAATGAAAAATTAGATTGCATATATACAACTATGCGGAAAGACGGAGAAGGGAAGACTTTGTACATTGTGCCACACTAAGTCAAAACAGTACAAAGCTCGGATAAAAACAATGATTGTGGACTATGAAAAATGTCAAGATCAAGAAAATTAACATTATAGAGACTTTGTATTCTGTGAACGGTAGAGTGTTGAAAGAAGCAGGCGGGTACATGAAACGGTCTGTTCTCTCTGGTTAACTTACGCGGAATTCGAAAATTAACACAATTGAGAAGTACAGGGCAGGATATGATACCGTGGACTAGCTTGTAAAGAAACAAGAGATCAGAACGATTTCGTCGGCAGTGAAGTG
This sequence comes from Rhipicephalus sanguineus, assembly GCF_013339695.2. Taxonomy (NCBI): domain Eukaryota; kingdom Metazoa; phylum Arthropoda; class Arachnida; order Ixodida; family Ixodidae; genus Rhipicephalus; species Rhipicephalus sanguineus. Next base: position 185,771,002 of record NC_051180.1, on the reverse strand, counting down.
ATGGCAATGATAATAATTCAGCAGTATTTGAACGAGATTTTTTAGCAAAGCGATGGTTATATATGCTAAGGAATTTTTTCTGGACTCGTTCAATGGTGTTACCGCTGGATTGAGCAATGCCATTCCATATCACGGACGCATACTCCAGTTGAGGAAGACATAGCGCGGTGTACAATTTTCGGAAGGGCATATGAGAACGGAATTCTCTAGACAATCTGCAAACACAGCCTAGGGTGCGAAGACCCCGCAAAGCAACACGCTTAGCGTGAGCAGAAAAGTTTAACGTGCTATCAACAACAACACCAAGATCACTGATCTCATAAACCTTGCATAAGGACACAGAATTGACAGAGTATTGAAATGACACGCTAGATGTTTTGCGAGTGATAGACATGAATTTTGTCTTCGAGGCATTCAGAGAAAGGTTATTAGCGTTGCACCATTCGGAAAAAGAGCGCAAATCTGACTGCAGCAAGCGACAGTCGTTAACTGAATGAATTTCCTTAAAAATCTTGATGTCATCGGCATACAAGAGGAAAGAAGAATTACGAATGGCAAAAGAAACATCATTAACGTAAATTAAAAATAGGAGTGGGCCTAATACTGACCCTTGAGGGACCCCACTAGTCACTTTATACAAAGAAGACGTTTGGCCATTTACCGCTACATAACAATATCTATTGAGCAGATAGCTCTGCAGGAGATTCACAACCGACAAGTCAACATCAAACTGCGCAAGTTTAACCATAAGCAGTGCGTGGCTGACTACGTCAAAAGCCTTGCTCAGGTCACAGTAGAGTACGTCAACCTGTCCTCTCTGAGAAATAGGTGTGGAGATCTGCGTCATGAAACTAGCAAGATTTGTGGTAGTTGAGCGGCCAGCGAGAAAACCATGTTGATTAGGAATCAATGAGCTTTTAACACTAAAAGACAATATTTTGTGAAGAGCCAGCTCGAAGATCTTTGATGTGGCACATAGTAGAGAAATCGGGCGATAATTAGAAACATCTGTTTTAGAGCCCGACTTAAATACTGGGAAAACACGAGCAGTTTTCCACATGCTAGGAAATGTGGAAGTGTCCAGGCAGTTATTAAATATCGTAGTCAGTACTGGGACAAATATACTACTATAAGCTTTTAGTATGGCGGAGGGGATGCCATCTGGGCCACATGATAAGGATGGTTTTAAGCACTTAATGCATTCGAAGATAAGATTTTCATCCAGCGACAAAGCACTGGGTGAGCGAACTGCCTTAGGCTGTCTGATATCAGTGCTAGAGTCTGAGGCCTTATAAACGGATGAGAAATGTGCGGCAAAACAGTCAGCGACGGCATGCACTTCTACCCCATTTGAGTCTAGTAGTCTGAAAGACTCTCCGCTTTTGCTGGACCGTTTACGTACATACTTCCAAAACTCAGCTGGCCTGTCAGAAGCGCTTTTTTCTAAGAATTCAATATACGAACTATGATCCCGTTTATATAGGCGTTTAGCGAGAGTTCGAAAAAAGCTGAACTCTTCCTTCCACTCGCTGGATGGAGAACATTTAGATTTCCTGTGTGCACGATCTTTATGCTTCAGTGCACTGATAAGTTCAGATGAGAACCAGTGGGGATATTTACGTTGTTTATGTGTGTATTGGGGAATAAAATTACGCATGCTGCTCAGTACAAGCTCCGCAAACTGATCAACCTGGTCATCAACATTCGGTTTGTAATAATAATAATAATAATAATAATAATAATAATAATAATAATAATAATAATAATAACGTTTATTTCTCATCAATACATTTGATGAAGGATAGCTGCAGGTAAAAGCTGCTCTCCGAAAGAGGCAGCTTGACAAGGGCCCACAGCCACCTTTGAACACGACAGCAGCGACAACAGTCAGCAGTACAAACTCAAATAACATGCAACAAAAGAAACAAAGCCCAAATTCCAAAAAAGAAAAATAACAACACTAATAACAATATATCAACTGCAGAGAATGATCAAAAACTGAACATGTGTATTTCGCGCAATTGGGTCTGTGTAGTGTAGGAAATCTATGCCAGCTTTCACATATTTATTAAATAACGTAGGAAGTATGTAGGATAACTTATCTTTGGAGTAGTTTGTTTTGGAAGTTTTAAAGACGATAGTCTTTCTTCGGGAACTTAAACGCAGAAATTTTGGTCTGTCTTTCTGTCTGTCTGTCTGTCTGTCTGTTTGTCGGCACGTCCCTCGATTCAGCCACTCGGCCAAAGTTGAACCACTTGCACAAGGGCCAGCCATCATGAACGGCTCACTAGGTTCATACTTGTCTACATGGTTGATCAAAAAGCAAACATTACGCATATCTGAGGCGCAGCATCACTAGGTAAGTATTAGGTGGTGTGTTCCTTTATTAGAAAATACATAGATACGTAATTCTAGAGACCCTAGTTTCTTAAGCTGCGCTGAAAATGCGACTGCGCCGAAACTTGGCTTCCTCCGTGCCCTCTGCGCGAGCTCATTGTTGTGTTTCGGTTTCAGTTCAGTATTGCACTGTACGAGTGCCATGGGGCGCCGCTCTGGCATTCCTGCTTTACCCAGGCGACGTGAACATAAAAATTACACCATCTCCCGCTAAAGGGGACCATGAGGCGATGCGAAGCCGGAGCACTTGCACGATCGCGTTCTGTTGGCGTTCGTTGGGAATGCTACCGACCTCGCGTCGTGGAACGCGAAGAGGGACGCTACGCGCGTCGTATCTTCCATCTAGCCTGGCCGTTAATTCTCAAAGGGCGAGCGGGGAACGCGGTGGAGAGGGGAAGTGGAGAGGGGAAGGGGAGAGGGTGAGTGGAGAGGAGGTGTGTGGAGAGGGTATGCGCATGCGCAGTAAGGGTGGTCACGCCGCACACCACCGGATTGAGCTCGGCCTTAAGATACTTCGCATCTAAAAGAGTGTGTGGAGAGTACTCGTTGAGTGCGGACGTTTCTTCTGCTTCGGCGCTTCGCGCCAAACCGCGTGTTCGGGCTGGCTGGCGTCCCCGCCGGTCGCGTTGGTCACCGCCGGTCTTGCCTGCTGCTGCGCCGGGACTACCAGCCCGCAACACAGCATTCACGTTTCCCGACGTATTGCCAGATGGCGTTCATATCTCACGCAGCGCCTCTTCTATCATCTTTACACGACATTTGCAGCGAAGCACGCAGATATTTATTTTCCATGTTTCCTTATTTCGTGTATCAAACAATGTAGTATTTGGCTGTAGCTTTGAGAGGTCATGCAAAAAATGGCGACTTTCTTTCGCTTCACGCCTGATCGCCAATGCTAACTTAAAATCGTAGAGGTGATGGACGGGCAGTATCCCAGCCTGTCGAAACAATTCGCTAGTGCGAGCATCATACGGTAAGTTGAAAATGATTCTAATATATTTCTTTTGCATCAGGTACAGTTTTTGCAAGTTCGTGTTAGTTGTAGTCCCCCATACCAAAAAACAATAGGTAAGATGCGAATACAAAAGAGATTTATAAAGTAAGAGCTTTACCCTGTATGGTAGCAGCGTTTTGCCTCTGCACACCATACCAACTACGCGCGATAACTGATTCAGCACACTGTCAACATGTTCATTCCAAAGCATATTGCTAAAAAATGTAACTCCAAGAATTTTTATACGGTTTACTAGCTCAATATGAGTATCGCCATACTTAAGATGCAGGTTTTCGTTCACAGGCTTATTTTTTGGCAGAAATAGTATGGCCTTTGTTTTACTTGTGTTTAAGTTTAAATTATAACAGCATGACCAGAGTTTTAGTTTCACAAGAAACTGGTTCATTTTTTCTTCAAGCGTGATACTGTCTTCAGCTGAAATAAACATGCTGACATCATCGGCATATAAGAAGTGTTTAGCATCCAGATAAATGCGAACTAAATCATTTGCGTAGGCTATGAAGGGGTCCAAGGATGCTTCCCTGGGGCACACCCTTTGTAATACGCTTAAGATCCGAGAACTTTCTATCTATTTCAACTACCTGTTTGCGATATTTAAGGTAACTTTTTATTAAGTCTAGTGGATGACCACGAATTTCATAACATTGCAACTTTCCAAACAACGTAGAATGCTGAATGTTATCAAAGGCCTTGCTGAAATCAACAAACATACTGAGAACGGCATACTTGTTTTCAAATTCAGATAATATGAACTCCTTTTGCTCATTTAATGCCATTTCCGTAGATCGGTGTTTTCTGAAACCAAACTGACATGGGGAAATCACGTTGTGTTTTTCTAAAAACTGGTATAGTTGACGATGCATAAGTTTTTCTAACCCTTTCGAAAATACTGGTAGGATAGATATGGGTCTGTAGTTTCGAATATCATTTCTGTCACCCTTTTTAAACGAAACGCTAACTTCTGCTATCTGCATTCTTTCGGGAAACATTGCACTTGACAAACAGACATTGAATATGTAAGTGATAAAAAAGACAAGGATATCTAGGGCATATTTAATGGGTCTAATCTGCATACCATCAACATCACGAGATGAAGTGTTTCTAAGTTGTGAAAAAACGGAATAAACACCTTCGTCCACTACAGGCTCAAAATATATGGGGGATGAGTTCGGATCAGGTAGAAATTGAATAAAATCACTAGACATTTCATTATGTGTATTATTGACTTTCGGATCAGGTAGAAATTGAATAAAATCACTAGACATTTCATTATGTGTATTATTGACTTTCGGATCAGGTAGAAATTGAATAAAATCACTAGACATTTTATTATGTGTATTATTGACTAAGTAGTCATCGAATATATTTGTAAGTTCAGCTCCTGATACGTTGCGCCCGGTGATAGTCAGATTCCCTAGACTTGCCCGTGTTGTACCCCGGTTTAGAAATAAGTTCAGCTTTGTCCATAAGGCGCGAGTCTTATCTGCGCTGGCTTCTATTTCAGTATGCATGTAGTGCGACCTGCGTTTGGTAATTTCCTTATTTAACCGATTTCCGTAGACCTTATACTCTTTTAAAATATCAGAATTCTTAAAATATGAGACTGTTATTCACGTTACCGGCAAAATTAACTCTTAGTTACTCTATGGGGTCCAACCTAGTCGTCTTGCTTAACCAACTTCTGGAAAACAACCGCTAGCAGCAGTGAAATGGGAGGCACCGGCCAGCATACGCTGCCACGCTGACCTGGCGCGAGCGGTTGGTGAAAGAGAAGCCGCGGAGAGCCATTAGGGGAAAGGAGAGTGAAGAGCAAAAAAAAAAAAGAAAGAAAAATGTGGTGAGCACGCGGATTTATTTTGTTTGTGATTTACCTTTTAAGGTGTTCGCCGACAGCGGAGAAATTGGTCCTACGCCATTGGACCCGGCCAATGGGAGGCATCCGCACCTTCTGTTGCTTTAGCGGTCTGGCTATCTGCTCCTGCTCTGCCCTTCTATGTCATGCAGAAGATAACACGTGCGCCGATTTCTCCGGTGTGGCCTGTAACAACACTGATGGATGAGAGCACGGGCACTGGGAGAGAGAGATTCCAGGCCAAAAAAAATATTCTTCAGGAAGTGGAATTCGAACCCGCGCACCGTCGATCCGAAGGCGAGCGTCATAAGCACTCGGCTATCCAGGCACGCTACTGCGCTTAGCCCAGCCATGTATTTTATAGTGTAGCGAGGGCGTGGGAAAGGGAAGTGGGCGTGTGGAGCAGAGATGCGATGGTGAGGAGGAAGGAAATGGAGGAGGGGAGAGAGGGTAAAGCATAGCATAGACAGAGAAAAAGAAAGAAATGCAGAAATAAAGCGAGATAGAGAGAGAATCAGCGAATGAGAGAGAAAGAGAGTGAGAGAAAGGAGGAAGCAAGCGATAAATATAAAGAGAGAGTGAGAGAAAGAAATGGACGAAAGAGGAAGAAAGATAGAGCAAGAGAGAAAGAGAAATAGATAGAGAAATAAATAAAGATATAAAAAGAGAAAAAGAGCCATAGAAAAGCAGAGAGAAGAAGGGAGGCATGGAGGAAGAAAGAAAGAGGAACTTTGCAAAACTTAGCAAGACGGTGAAAGCCAGTACTACATAGGTGCCCATCAGCTGCGCTGTCTCTTGAGCCTCCAGTGTAAGCTACGTTAATTTTTCTTTCGCTTTACTGTCGTAAATACAGGTCGCGCACGTCTTCGTTTTCAAATTATTTGCATTTATGTAAAAATTTATTGTGCCTGTATTTACGACGTCGGAGGCCTAAAACATTGTTTCGCCTGCCTTTTTTGGCGCGTAAAACGAGCTTCTTTAATGCCTAAAATCCGGCCTCTAATCATGAGATCAGCCTGCTGAAAAAGGAATGATGTGAAGAATACAAAGAATGATGTCATTTATAAGAAGTTAATAAAATAAACTCAAATATTATGGAGAGCGCTTACCACAGGCATCTGCTAGTCGAGGCACAACACGCCCAAAAACGGCGAGAGGTCGAAGTGCAGTTGTTGTTTTCAACAGTAGAACATATTGCCTACGATTTTTGTAGAATGTTCCAGTCGATGAATCTATATACTGGAAAAAAAAGAAGAAGAAGAAAAATT